>NW_009934291.1:6654-18491 GCF_000696875.1 Nestor notabilis
ACACTTCTGCGGTGGCGAAAGGCTGAGAGAGGTGGGCTTGTTCAGCCTGGAGAAGAGAAGGCTCCAGGGAGACCTTATTGTGGCCTTTTACTACTTAAAGGGAGCTAATAAAGAAGATGGAGAGAGGCTTTTTACCAGGGCTTGCAGTGATAGGACAAGGGGTGATGGTTTTAAACTAAACTATATAAAAGGAATATTTTTTTTTTTATTTATTTTTCCCCTATCAGTGACGGTGGTAAAACACTGGCACAAGTTGCCCAGGGAGGTGGTGGATGCACCATCCCCGAAGACATTCCAGGTCTTGTTGGATGGGGGTCTGAGCTGAAGATGTCCCTGCTCGTTATAGGAGGCTTGGACTAGGCCTTTAAAGGTCCCTTCCAACCCAACCATTTTATGACTGTACGATTTGCATGGGCTTATCAGCCTTTGCCTTTCTTGTTCCTTCTCTTGTACTAATCAGCTTGCAGTTTTAAGGTGCAGTTTGATGGCCCTTACACTATCAGTGGTAATTCCTCTTTCTAGGAAGATTTGCAGTTTTCTTTGGCTGGTCTGCAAAGGTTTAAAGAATTCTTAAGTGAATTTATAAAATTATTCTAGCTCTTTCTGAACTTAAACTGAATAAGGGCTTTTAAGAAAGAATGTGAAAATTCTCAAGCCTAGATATGAGCTAGCAAAATGAAACTGCTGAAAATTTTCACAGCAATAAATTAAGAATCCTAAATGAACCAAGAAGGTATTAAATGCCTTGCTGCATAACAGTACTTTTGGATTTTGTTACTTCTGCTGAAGTTTGAGCTGAACTAAATTATGAACATCCGTGTTCATGTCAGGAAGAGACAGTATGGATGGGAACAGGTATAATGAAAAACTATGCATGGTTTTCCATTTTTGTGTGCTGCTTTTTAAAATTATTTTTCTTTATTTTCTAGGTAGGCAACATACATCAATGAAAATACCTGTTTAAGCTTGTACTTAAGTTTGTACCTGTTTGCTAAATATTTTGCAGTGCTGTCTAGATACTTCTAATCAAAACAGTTGTTCCTTAAGGAGTCCCCAACCTAACTAGTGTATGGAGATGAACGAGAGAAGAAAGAAAGAAGAATCATCTTTGGTTTTTATATCACAAAGCTAAGAAAGAGGGCACTACCATAAAGGTTTTTGTATCTAGGAGTCAGCCAGTAAGTGCCGTAGTAAATATTTAGATTGAGTTTAGAATATGTTTTTAATTGAAGGAGGAGAAAGTACTGCCTTCTGACATAGGCTTACTTTTCTGGGGTTTTATTGAGGTAGAAAAGGGAGGTTAGGAGTGGGGAGGTTAGGTTTGTAGGGGCATGGGTTTATTTTGCCAAATTACCTAGATATTGCATGCACAGACAAGATGAGTGGATAGATGCCAAGACAGTTTTATTCAAAGGCAACTGATACTACTGGAAAGGATCTTATTGACTTAAAGGAAGTCTGGATCAGCTCCTGCTAGTCCCTTTTTGTGCCCTTTCTCCAACCAAAGCCAATTAAAGGGATCAGTGTGTTATAAAGACAACAAAATGGCAACTGAAAACTGGGATCACTGAGATGTTTTCACAGCTGGTGGAAATTGTGCTCAGCAATGCATTTAGAGCAGTGGACTTCCACTTCTGTCTCTTATACTCCAGAAGCCACTACTCTCTTGTTCTGTGCACTACCGATGACTGAATTAGGTTTTTGATACATGGAAGGATTTCTATAAAGTGATAGTCTCATAATCATAGAACCATAGAATAGTTAGGTCTGGAAAGGACCTTAAGATCACCTACTCTCACAGGACACCTGCACATGTTTGTGCTAGCATAGTAAAAGTTCCATTGCTAGCTCTGTTGATTTTATATTTTCCTGTTCCATATTGAAACTTCTGTGATGCATTTTAATTAATTTAATCTGCAGGGGAAACTGAAGCTGTGTGTAAATATGTTTTGATCTCAAGATAAATAAATCTAAACAGAAATTATTTTTCTTTTAAATAATATTACATGTTATCTGTAAATTAATCAAGGTCTCTGCATCTGAAAGTGTAACCTGAAAATCTTGTATCCATTTATGTGTGGCTATTTAACTGTGAGTCAGGCACAAATCCTTATCCTGCAAAAATGTGTACTAGCAAATTTGCCTCTGTGATTCATTGCCATTGACTTGAATTGGCAGTATTCCTGCAAGTAGCATGGGTGGCATTATGTCTGCATGTGTCTGCAAGCAGGTTCTTTTTATCCAGAAAACAGATTGCAACTGTTTGATGATAGACATCTGGAAAGCAAGCCATCTGCACTGATATCATGATGGCCTGATCTTTTCAAGCTAGCTACTTCTATGCCAGGTTCTTCTGGCAGCTAAGGAGCATGCACTAGAGAGAGGCTTTCCATTCATTTCACACTGTCACAGGTATGGAATGTTCCAGGTATGCCCTGGACCCTACTGTGGCATACAGAACTGTAGCAGAAATGCTGTATTAGGAACTTAGTTTTCCTAAAGGCAGCTTTTTCTTTTTTTTTTCCCAGAGTAGCAAGATGTAAAACGAGTGCAAGGCAGTGCTGGTACAGGCAGAATCATAACACATTCAAACATATGTGGGAAATATTTAAGGGAAAGATGTTTGTTTTTTTGTCCAAATCTAGAATTCTTCAATCTTTACTATTAGTTACTATGTTCTGTTTTTAATACTTTGGCATGCTACCATGCACAGTGGCTGTGCATTTCTGAATAGAAATGAAGGAAGACTCTATTGTCTGGTTAAATGTTTGGCAAACAATATGTTAAAAACATTTGTGAAGCAACAAAAGCATTCCTGAAGTAGGAAAACTACTTAAACTATATCAGGCATAATTAAAATATAATGAAATAATAAAATAAGATATTTCTGCTGGTTTGGAAGCAGCAGAAGGAGATGGCTGAAAATTACAGGCTACGTGGCTCACTACAGGGTGCTGAGGTAAGGCAGTAAAGATGAGTGATGACTGAAGATTTGTCTGCATCTTTTGTTTCTTTCTTCCCTGCTCTGTCTCACCACTGCTTAAAAAGATAAAATACATCTGACTTGTTGATTGAAATATAACAAACCTTATATATGTATTGGTCACTCACTACAATTTCTTAATTTCCCTATTTTAAAATAGTTTCTTGTAAACAGAGGACTAGTTTCTTTAGAGATCCACAGATAAAGGATTCTTAATTTACTGCTCTCCTTTTCTTTCTCATTATTAAAAGATTAAGGTTTCAGGAAACACTTTATTTTTTAAAATTACATGTAGTGTTTCTTTGCCACAGCCTCTAAATAGTTAGATGTTAGAATTAAGATGTTAATTTAGTCCTCAGTGCAAAATGAAAGAAGCTTGTATCTCAGAGTGATACAGATTAATAGCTGCTGCCATTTTTGCTATGCTGCACCCACCAATTCTTTAAAAAATACTGCGACTGAATATATTGTGCTTTCAATCATTTTGCTGTTTAATTATAATTTAAATGCAAATGGTCAAAAGTCATGTACCATCACAACTTTTCCTTGATAGTTTTACAGTAGCTTTTTCTTTGTAAGTCTTATTTATGTCAAATTATAGTTGAAATGCAATGATGCTCTCAGACATGTGTGGACATACATAAGCAAAAATAACGTAAAAGTAAAAATATATTGCAATTAGAAAAGTAAAGGAGTTGCAAAGTGAGAATGCAAGTATGACCCTCTCTGCAAATCTGGTAACTTTATACCAGCTCCTTCCTTTCCAAGATTTTGTATGAAGAAGGAAACGCACTGACTCATTAAATGTCAAACTGAGTAGACACCAGGAGTGTGAAATCAATTTGTGGCTAGCAGAATACGGTATTATGAAATGCTATTCTTGATTTTCTTCCTTTAAGTTCTTTAAAAGTATAAGAAAATAACTGTCATTGCATTCTTTGTATTCTGTCTTACTTGAAAGACTGGTGCTTTATTGCTGCAGTGTCTAAACTGCAGGTTTTACCACAGTAGTCAGAGATTAATACTTGCTGATTTGAAATTAATGGAACTGTGGCTGTTTATAGTAGAAACTAAATTCTTTGCTACTTGTAGAGAAACTAGTGTATAGCTCAAGAAATAAATTTCTCAAAATGTTTCTAATTTAATATCTATCTAAACAATTTTTTTTTTAATTAAAAAAATTATCTGATTTCTCTAAAGGTTGCTGTAGTACAATTGAAGTAGATCTCCTAGTCTGTGCCTCAAATCACTCTTTGATGGTAGTTATTTCAGACTATTTGCTTGAGCTCTGACTGCCTTACAAGCTACACCCAAGACAGTCAGGATATCAAGAGGGCACTTGTCCTAAATTGTGACCATTGTGAATCCATGTTACAGAGGTTCTTTACACCTTCTGAGTGCCAGTTTAGTCACATATGAGGCTTTAAATGATGCAGCTAATACTCAGAGGAGGTATCACTAAAGAGATTACAGGCAGAGGTGACAGAGGTGGGTGTTTGGATGAGGTGGCTTGCATATCAGAAAAATATTAGAGCCCATGATTCTACATACCAACTTGTCCTCCCCTTTTTTTTTTACAAACCAATATATGCTTTTGAAACTTGGACGTGTCTGATACACCAGTCATTAGAGGAGGTAACTTGTTCTAGTCTCTTGTTATTGCAACATGACAATCTACTTAAGGCTGTTAGAATAAAAAGGAATACTCTTTAAATGGGCACTGATTGTTCCGTATCACAGTATTCTTTATATGCTGCTTGCAGTTGGTGACTCTTGATCTGCTTGTGACTACATGATTTATTTGTTAAGCTGCATGACTGCAGATAAAGGCAGAGCTCTGTTCTGAGGTTGACAGAGCAGCACCCTGAGAGGTGCATGGTTAAACCACCTATGCCTTTAAAGGTCAGGTTATGTATTAACTCTGTGTTGAGTGTAGGTAACTTCCAGACTTGAGTCAGTGTCTTTGGAAGATGTCTTTTGCTGTGTGAGTGTACCAGCTTATGTTAACTCTTACTGAGAGATATTTACATTGCACCTAGTTGTGTGGGGTAAAAGTTCTTTGTTGTGTTTGGTGTTTTAAAGGTGGTCATGAATCAACTGAAGGAACAGGCAGTGTGATATAGGTAACTAGTAAGCAATCATATTTGAAGCCTACTATTGTTGGGGCTGTATTTCTTTCATTCTGTGTTTGCCTCATTGCAAAAGACAAGATGAAGTTGAAGGATGTGATTTTTTTTTTTTGCATTAGCCACCTGCATGCTGTAGGTGCTGATCAGTTTTCAAAATGGGATGTAAGTGGAGGAAAAAAAAAAAAACCCAAAGCTTAAAGGCATATAGCAGTAGACAACTGTGTCAGATTATCTTTGTCCTAAAACTGATTAGCAGGAATTAAATTGGTGTAAACATCTTCCTCTTAACCCCTAAGGCCAGGAAAATCTTAAAGGGAAAATACTTTGTTATGGGAAACAGGATGAGAGCTGGCAGGGAAACAGGAGCAACTGTTAAATCTCACATTCCCAAAAAGGGTTCATATACTTAGGAAAATCATTCTGTGAGGTGAATGACTTTTCTAGTGGTTGAATGTTTTAGCTGCATAGCAGTTTCAAGAAGTGTGTACCTGGGAAGTATTTAAAACACACTTTGGTGGTTTTTAAATAGTTCTTAATAGTACACCTAACATTTTAATCAGAGAAAGAGCAGTGCAGAAGTAAATACTTAGTGCTCAGTTTGGTAGAAGGCATTTATGGGTAGGTAGAGGTATATCCAGCAAGAGGATAAGGAGTTTTCATTGAACACTGACCTATGGAAGTGAAATTTTGCAGAGTTTGTTCCTTTGTTTTCTTTTTATCTAGGTTCAGCCCCTCTCCAAGTTCTAGGGCCCCATCCCTCTCCGCCTCATTTCCAGGCTTTGACTTACTTCTTTTCAGACTCTCAATCGCAGGGTTTTCTGCCAAGGAAAACTTTACCAAAAGGTCTTTTAAAGAGGAGCTTTGGTACTTCTAAAAAGATTATTACTAACTCTTTTTTTTTTTCCCAATTTGCTGAATAAGGAAACAATTTTAAATAAATTATGAGTTGTTATTTTTCTGTATAGAAATCATTCAGCAAGCATTGATTTCAGACATATATTAAGATAGTATATTTAATCAGATTGGCCTGCTGCACTAGTGATCTGGCTTGTTTGTGAAGTAGGTAGGAGATAATGCTATGAAATACATAGTTCCTCATGAAATTCACATTTATAAATTCTTTTTTTTAATTGCTTGTGATATAGACTGTTTTTTTCTTTCCTTTTGCAGGAAATGGAACTCATCTGTTGCCTAACAGGGCAGCTGTATATTCTGAGCTTGAAAAACTCTAGGCCTCCATGTAGTACCACACCTTTGCTTAAATTACACAGAATTCAGGCTTGACCTCCTTAGGGAGGTTGCAGCCAGTTCATATGCATAAAGTTGATAACAGTTTCATGCTGTTGTCATCGAAACAGTATCTTAGTACTTTCTGTCTGCAGTCATAGTAATGTTAAAGCTCTGAACAAGTAAAGTATTAAAGTAGTATAATGGTTAACTGGGCAAGATTCCAAGGCTTAAATCTCGGAAGATCTTTTCCTTTTTCCTTACTTACTTTATGTGAAAGAACAAATTTTTTAGACATTTGGAGTGTTGTCATTCTTGATATAGATATGACTGTGTATGTAAGAGGAATAAAGTGAGAGGGAAAAGCAGAGTAGTCAGCTTTCGTAAGGCTGAGCAGGAGTAATGGCTCTGTCTGGGGGACTCCTTTTTGCTTATTGGAGCACTGTTTAGGATTTGAGAGCGTTCTGTTCATGTTGCCTTTAACACCATGCAAGTTTTGTGTGTCCTGTAGACATGCTGTTCTGAAATGCTGAATTTTCTCCTGAAGCTTAACTGAAAGTTACTGTGCTGTTCTGTAGATGGGAAATTAGCTGTTTTTTCCAAGGGTTTTATATCTCCCATTTAAAAGAAGATTATAAACCCTTTTACAAACTGGGTTTTTTTAATATACTGAAGTGCGTTCTAGGAGTATCCTGAAATATATTCTGATGAGAGAATGAACATTTTTTTCAGTGGTGCGTAGACCTTGGGGATGTGCTCTGCCCAAAATGGATATGAAATTATTTTAAAAGTCAGGCTGAGGAAATGGAGGTTATCCCAGAGAATCTCTGGCATCTGCAAGTAGAAAAGCAGTGCTATGAGCAATGTCCTTGTCCACATTAGTGGACAACCTACTAGTCCTTTTTAAAGTCTTCTGTAGTTGTTGACTTGCCACACCTGTGCAGTGAGCTGTCATATTCAGTGAATGCAAAAGTAGTAACTGAGTTCGAAGTATGTTATTTTCTTTTATCATTTTAACTGAGGGGGGAAAAAAGTATTTCCTTCACCTTTCAAAAACTTCTGCAGGGTATGTCATTAGCTGCCACCTTTACTGCCTTGAGTCCTGATACCAAAATACAATCTGATCCTTTCCTGTCTTTTGTTGTTGTTCTGAATTAACAAAGGAATATGCTGCCTGATTTTCAAGGTGAACAAACATCTGTACAGATCTGGACATGGCAAATATAGCTTCACTGATGCTGTTGTGCTATATAGTTTCTAGGCTGGCAGGAGAAAAGATCACAGCATCTGGCTACTTGCCCTGTGTTCCCTTACAAGCCAGAAAGTAGGTGAGGAACGTCCATAGGAGCTCCAATGAACATGTAGGCTCTTCCAACATAGCAAGCAGTTGCTTTTACTGTGCTAAGGGCTTATCTATGATATATTAATTGTAACTGTCAACTGATAAATGGCAGAAGACAGAACAAGTGAAAGACTTGGAACAAACTGTTTACCAAGTTGATTCCAAATGGCCATTAGCTCAGTCGGTGTAAATGTGTTGCAGGAACACCTAAGTGACATCTGGAAGTGAAAATTCCCAAGTACCATATTCCACTCTCTTAACATGCACCTAAATCTGGAGTAATTTTTTCCCCTAATACTGCTAAAAGTACTTCAAGATTAATAAATGTTTAAAGCACAGACATGTTTTTGTAGCTACTTTGAGACATGTTTACCTTTGAACTTTAGACCAATACCATTGTAGTGGACAACACAATCACTTACTAGCCAGGATAGGACTCTCATTATCTAGTTACACTCATGTTGCTGTATTTGAGAAAAATGTGAACATTTATCCCAAAATTTTACCTGGAAAAATAGTATTTTAAGAGATATTTTGATAAAATGTTTGCCACGTAGTTGCTGAATAACAGCTCACAGTAACAAAAAGACCCCCAAACAAGCAGACAAAAACCCACAGGTAGTTTTTAAATGTAGGCCCAGTCTTTCAAATGAAAAAAATAGTCTTCATAAGTTGTAATGAACTTATGAGTAGATTTCAATGTGCCATGACACCTCCAAGAGGAATGGGCTGCCATAAGTACACAGGAGCTTCACATTAAATTACAGCTCAAGAAAGACCACAACTTGTTAGAGTGGGTCCAGAGGAGGGCCACAAAAATCATCAGGGGATGGGGCATCTCTCCTATGAAGACAGGCTGAGAGACTTGTGGCTTTACAGCCTGGAGAAGAGAAGGCTCTGGGGAGGCCTTATAGTGGCATTTCATTACTTAAAGGGGACTTATAAGGAAGACAGAGAGAGGCTTTTTACTATGGCCTATAGAGATAGGAGGGGAGGTAATGACTTCAAGCTGAAAGAAGGTAGATTTAGATTAGATATCAGGAAAAAATTCTTTAGTGTGAGCGTGGTGAGGCACTGGCAGGTTGTGCCGAGAAGCTGTGGCTGCCCTATCCCTGGCAGTGTTCAAGGCCAGGCTGGATGTGGCTTTGAGCAACCTGGTGTAGTGGAAGGTGTGCCTGCCCATGGCCCAGGCTTGGAACAAGATGATTTTAAAAGTCCCTTCCAACCCAAAGCATTCTCTGATTCTATGAACATCATACAGTGACTTTTCTCTCTGTTCTGTTTGCTTTTCATCACAGTACATGACTTAAGAAAATGTACTGAGTGCCTGTATGTTGTGTGTATTTGTGTGCTGCCTTAGTCTCGTCCTTCGAATGTTGCTAGCAGAATAACATAGCTCAGCAGTCTATAATTAGCTTTCAACTGAGCTTTTAATCATAATTGATTTATTATGTCTCTTGCTTTTCAAGATATGTATTTTTCCCCCTTCATTCTTACTTTCCTTCAGTTTTTTTCTCTTGAGCAATTTTCAGTATGTTGCAGTGTATCACTTTTCTATGTTACTGCCAATTTGTGAACTTTTACTTCTCTTTCTGTTTCTTTTTTGCCTTAAGCATTTTCCTTTTTCTGCTTCTCATGTTTTTTTTATTTTAACATTTGTCTCCAGAAGAATAAAATGTGCATGGGAAAAGCATATTAGACACTTGTTGACAGCAAAGTGAAATAGAATGCATGAAAGAATTTTCTAGGGATGTTAAGTCCTAGAGCTTTGCTTCTTGAGTGATGAAGGTACATATAACACAACCCCCCTATAATTTAAAAGCTTTACCTATTGTAGTTCGTGTCCGTAGCTGCCATTTTCATTAAGTTCCCTTTCATACAGACCTCTGTCAGGTTTCTGAAAGTCATGATGTGCATCTTACTTCATGTGCTCACATAATTGCCTCCTGACAGCTGTGAGGCTGATAGTGACTGTGTACTGGATCACTTAAGCCTCTGATACTAGATCCTCCTCCCAGGGAGCACAGTACACAGGCTTGACCTTTGCTGCATCTAGCTCTGAAGTACATATGTGTTCTTCATGGCCTGAAAAATTGCATTAGTTTTTCTCACATCATAGGTGAGAGTTGTAATATGCAATGTGGTATATAGTGTGTGTTTGCGAGAAAAAGTTAGTTCCTTTCTCCTCATTTAGTCAAACTGATTGATCCCTGACTCTTCACCTCGCCATTCATTTGCCAAAGTAGGAAATCTACTAAAATCAAAGTTGTGTACTTCGAATACATACTTATGTATACTGTTAATCAAAGAGATGAACAATAATATTTTTATATTTAGTTTTTTATATGTTTTTGGTTTTAACTGCTAGAAGTTTTCTAAAGTATTTTTTTTTCCCTTCAGCTGACGGAGGCTGTGTGTTTAAATGCTTGGTGAACAGAGACACTGAATATTGTCGTGTGGGAAAACAGTCTGTGTTAATGACACTGGGATACAACAGTGCGTTCATTCAGTTCAAGTCACAATCCGGTAAGTACATTTTGAATTTGTGAGTATCTTCTCCTTCCTGCTGTGCTACTGTATTGGTGAAGTTCATTTTGAAGTATGTTGTCTTCTATCTCTGTTTCATGTTGGCTATTTAAATATTACATATTGTTATGGTAATTCATGCAACCTCATTTGCCTCTCACCCACTTCATCTGCCTTTTGGGGACTATGGACCATCCATATAGCGAGCATAAGGTTTTCAAAAAACAACTGCAGATTAATTTTCTGAAGAAAGCAAATGCAGATAACAAATTCATATAACTTGACTTCATAAACTCTAATAACTGGGAAATATAATGCTTTGTGTGGGCAAACTGCCACTTGTTGCTTCCCAGGCAGAAATCATCTTGCAGATCTATTTGCTTGTATAGTTAACTGAGGTAGTATAATATACACCTGCAGTTCTTAGATATATATTTTCCATGTAGTGATGCTGAAAAAGAAACTCAATTCTGTTTTAGAAACATGACTATTGCAGTAGAATTTTAAGATCTGTATTTTTTATTTTCACCTGACTTCTGTTTTTGTAAATCCAGCAGCTAAGACTATTTAATACATGCTATCTTGTCCTCACATCGACTTTTGAGAAAGCACTCTTAGTGTTTATGCAAGGAAATTCAGAAGGCTGCCTATTTATTCTCAGTAGTGTGCAGCATGGCCACAACTCATTTTGAAATTGTGTAACTACAGGTAACATAAAACTTCCCCTTTAGCAATAATCAGGACTTCTTATATAGATAGCAGCATTCATCAGTAAGCTTGATGATTTCCAGGAGGCCACTATCATTATTTGCATTTTATATTGTGTGGAAACCAAGACATGGAGCAATTAGATTAAATTTCTGGCAGCTTTTTTAAAGTTACTGTTTCAATGGATTGGGATCTGAGAATTTGGATGTACATGGGTTTGTGTAATGAGTTGCTAGTCCTGTGTCATCTAGACACAGAAACAAAATCTTGAGACTCAGTCAGGTGGAAAATATAGTATTTAACCTGATTTTTTCAGTTGTGAGACAAATCTTGGTAGCCTTTGAAGTCCTACCTGGTTAAAGTCTTTCATCTGTATCCATCAAGAAAAACTATTCACATTTTCAACCTCTTACCTTACTAAAATAATATAAATGTCAGATAAGGATGACTGTGTCTGTTGTTTTGTTTGTTGGGTTTTTTTATGTATGTATCTGCGTGTTACAATTCAGTATTGTGCTTCCACTAAGTTATTTCTCTTGAGACTGCACTACAACTGTTTCTTACAGACACCCACATCATAACTGATGAAATAACTGAGATTAGGTAGTTTAGGAATTTATTAGCTCACTGCTGAGATAATTAATATCCAATAATTAAGGACTCAGGCAAGATTTTCAGTACTCTTTGGTCTGCAATCCCTACCATATCTTGTCTACCAGTGAAGGTTCTGATTCCAAGACACTGATAACTTGAGATCCCAAGGCAAAAGAAGTTTCTCTTAGTGCTCCTCACATTCACAAACAAGTATTTGGGGGGGGAGGAAAAAAAATCCAGCACATTTATGTACAGTTTTGAATTTTTCCTGAGAGGAGTGCCTTGATGATTAAGTGGTAAATTCAGGCTTCTTTTTAGCTGCATTCCT
>NW_009934291.1:18522-19187 GCF_000696875.1 Nestor notabilis
TTTAGTTTATTTATGTAACTACATGTTTTGAAATAGATAAAAACAATACAGGTAAGTCTCTTAATTTATTACTTCTGATTATTTGTTAAAATGACAAAATCGAGTGTTTCTATATTTTTTCCATCTATAAAACTCAGAGGAAAATAAATTGAAATGACCTGTTAGTCCATGAAGCAACTCATTGATAAAATGACAGAAATACAATGATTGGTCAAAGTCTCTTCAGATTACCTGACAAATGGAATGTGTTGGGTGCTGCATTAAGCTGAAAGTTACTTAATAGCACCTAGTCCTGAGAAAGTTACATGTTTTTACAAAGAAGTCAAAGCTATAGAGCAGAAGTTAACCTTTTTGTTGTTTGCTGTCTACCAGTATAGGTGTTACTCTCAAACTACATTTGCAAATGTTTGTCTGTATAATAAAAAATAATGCTGTGATGAAAAAATGGACTGAAAAATAATTTTTCATATGTTAAAAATATTATGAAAATGCACTGTAAAAGTCTTGGGGTTTTAAGTCCTCTGTCTTTTATAAAGGTAGAGGAAGATGAAGAGTGAAGAATGAGAGGGAAATTCATGCCCTGCTTATGCCCACACAGAGAATTGTTGTTCTGGTTCCAGCATTTTGACAGTCATAAATCATAGATTGTATATTTAATTTCCTGC
>NW_009934291.1:19218-20460 GCF_000696875.1 Nestor notabilis
TTAAACATCTGAGTAGGATCAAGCAGGCAAAAAAATGAAAGTTAGTGGCCTACAGACTTCTTTCAAAAACAAAGATCATTTATCTGTAACAGACCATCCAACCAGTCTGTAAATCATCTGTGGCAGACTTGGTATGTAGCTCTCTACTCTTCAGTGGAAATGGCCTGCTTAATTTAGCAAGGATTTAGTTCATGAGCATAGGATGAGTTGTTGTTTTGGTGTTGTGATAGAATGGATGTTCCTTTCTTCTCTTTCAAACCTCTACCCTGGTCTCCAGCCACTTTCACAGTGCATCCAGACACTGGACATGCCAATAGTTGATGTCTGTAGATGTTGTTTTAGTAGCACAGCTCATCTTGAAAGTTCTCTGCCAACTCTAATAGCTGTGCCACTTGCACAGAAGCATAATACATGTGGAGAAAAAAGGTGTTACTTACAGTTTTCAGCATATAGTACTTGTGGATCTCCACATACAGAACTGAACTAGAAACATATGAGTATGTGTGTCAGTAGATATATATATGTGAAATATATTAAAAGCATATGTTGTATTTTATATGTGTAAACATACATGCTGTTACTGTCATATAATTTAAGCAAAGGAACATGGTATATCTTATGGTGATTTTTTTTTCCCAAAAAATTATTCTTTCATGTAATGGCATATGGGTCTAACAAGCTATGATTTCATTAGCAAGTCACACAGAACAGAAGGAACAAGTTTGTAGAACAGAACAATCAGTGCTGGGGCCTTGGTATGCAAACTATACTCATTTGGGAATGAGGCAAGAATGGCGGGTGTGTTTACTTTGAAGTATTTTTGTTAAATTTAATCCAGAATGATTCTAGTTAGTGTGTACTGAGACTACTCAGTCATGCAAATCAAAGCACTGTAAGTGGGGACAACTGATGGATATGCCTCAAGACCCATAGGTTGCAAGGCATGTCTGTGGCCACCAGTTCAGAAGAGATATTCCATAAGCACTGCTAGACTTTTTATGTATCAAGACTTTCAGCATTCTGGCTATTTAAAACTAGAAGACATAAGTGAACCAGCTGCACCAACCATATTCATCTCAATATTTACATTTCATCCAATTATACTGTACTAAGCCAAATCATCTTATCATAGAATCGTAGCTTATTTAGGGTTGGAAAGGACCTTAAAATCATCTAGTTCCAATCCCCCTGCCATGAGCAGGACACCACACACTAAACTATGTTGCCCAAGGCTCTGTCCAG
>NW_009934291.1:20660-20866 GCF_000696875.1 Nestor notabilis
CCTGGAAGGCTGCTATGAGTTCTCCACGCAGCCTTCTCTTTTCCAGGCTGAACAGCCCCAACTTTCTCAGCCTGTCTTCATGCAAGACGTGCTCCAGCCCTCTTATCCTCGTGGCCCTCCTCTGGACTTGCTCCAACAGCTCCATGTCCTTTTTACGTTGTGGACACCAGAATTTGACACAATACTCCAAGTGAGTTCTCACAAGA
>NW_009934292.1:0-8253 GCF_000696875.1 Nestor notabilis
GCTGCTTGACGATACCACTGAGGGGTCAAACTGCGAAGACGCCGCTTTAGGGCAGCAGAGTCCTGGGAAAGAGAACAAACAGAACCCAACCCTCAGCCACGAGTAAATGGTTATTGGCTGAAATGAAATCCTAGTGTTTCTTGGCGATATCTGTGTGAAGGAAAGAGTTAAAGAGGGCTTTTTGTTGTCTTCGTTGTTGTTCTCGTTATGGAGAGGTTTACCATCGTTGCAAGAGACATGTTTCCCATTAGTGCACGCTGTGAACTCTGTCCCACAGCACCTGGTTAGTCTGCTGCGAGCCCAGGACCAAAGCCTGGTCCCCGGGGGGGGTCTCAGCTGCAGCGGTCGCTCCTGTCAGCAGGGAGAGGAGCTCCGGCCACCAGCCCATCGGCTGCGGGGCCAGAAGGGACCGTTACATCATTCAGTCTGACCTCAGACTGCAGCGAGGTGCTGGCTGAGGAACAAAAAGATAACTGCTGGGGACTAAATCTCTGCACCGAACACGGCATTTCCTCTGACACTTCAGCTCTGAGAAACAGATTCTGCCTTCCACAAAACATGAGATTATTGGCAGGTTCTCACTGCATTAATCACTTACACAGAGATGCATGGATTACACATAGCAGCTTCAGAGCTTCCAAATATAAAGCCTGGAAGAGTATTTTACATACCAACTGATCTGGTTTTCCATTGTTCCTTCTGCTCTTTAAAACTAGGGCTGCTAGCAGAAAAAATCCCAATAAGAAAGAGCTTACTGGAGAGGAGAGGAGGAAATCAGTTAAGAGAAAAAAAACCCACTTAAGTAATAGTTACATTTTCTTCGAAGTTGTTAAAATAATCAAAATAGCCGATAGGCACATTTTTCTCTCTCTTCATCCTGTTTCTTTCTTTTTAACCTCTCTTTGTTTTTCTATTTCTGGTGAGAAAGTACTAAAGAAACAAAAAGAAAAGAGTAGGTGACTATTTAACAGGAAAGTCGGGATGCTGACTGCCCTGAGAGCAATTTCCACTTTACTTAACCTTTTTTCAAAGGTAACCCCTCAATATACATTGAAAAAATGTTCTTTTCTTTGGACACAGCACAGCCCCAGCACTTGCATCCATAGCATGAGGCTGGATCTGTAGTGCTGCACTTCGATGTTCAGTCTTGTCTTCTAGTTTTATGGATTTGGCTCCCCATTATTTCACTTGTGCCTGGTACTTTTTCAGGCTACCAATGGTCTCCAAAACCAGAAGGCAGTACTGACTACGGCTCCTCAACTTACATCCTTCTTTTTCTTACATTAACAGTGCACATAAACCCTTGCATTGGCATGGGAATGGAGTATCACAGGAGTGCAGGGCTATACTGGGACATGACCCCAAGAGACAGGAAGGCTGGATCGCCTCCCCAGCCCCATACATCATCCATCAGTCCAGTGCACCATCTGCCACAAACCAGTGGGTCCTCCTGGGAGCTTGAGAAATCCGTGTTTACTGTGGATAGTCATGGATATCCAGCTTGCATGGTGTGGGAGGAAAAGGGACGACAGTGTTTGTGGTTAATGAAGTCCAGTGCAAAGCTGCATGCCACAGTAATTTATTACCTTGGAGAGCAGGAGCATGATGCCAGACAAATAACTGGCCCTGCAGGAGAGCAGGACACTGGGAAGGCAGGACCAGGAGGGGAAGACAACAACGATGAGGAGGAGGAACCTCCCAGTGCCATCGCTGCTGGGGACAGCAGCAGTGCCCAGCAGAGTTTGTGGGGGGCATTTGTCACAGCTGGCTCTTGGCGTGCCTGCAGCAGGGCCCCTGCAGGGGCTCTTAATCACACTGATTGCACAATCAATAAAGAGAATCTCACCAGTCCCCATAACCAGGCTGTTGGCTTTTAAACCTCTTCAGATAAAAATCTGTTTCTTGCTGCGCTGTTGGAAGTTCAGAGCAACTGTGCTGTCTCCAGCGATGCTAGTTGCACAAAGGAGCTCTGGAAAAGGTTTTAATACAGACGAGCTCAAGGCAAATTCCAGTCTGGTTTATTCCATATAGGCCTGGAGCCACTCCTTGGGATGGCTAGCTTAAATTGAGAGTGCTGGTGCTTATTTCTGAGGAACTGCTCTCTGCCCACACTGATCCAACCCAAACCAGACATCTTCCTCTTCCATGTATTGTAAGTTCTTTCCCAGCCTGCCTGAGTGAGCCAAACCAACCCCTCACCCTGGGGAAGCACCTGCAGGGCAGCTCTTGTGGGTACTGCTGGGGCAGCAGAGCAGCACGGCACAGGACAGATCCCAGGGAGTACAGAGGTGCCCTGGTCCATGGGGCACAAAGGGGTGAGGTCCAGGCAAAGCTCATTTAAAAGACTAATTTTCCCCCCCCAAGGAACCCTTTTTCTTCCCCTTTTTGGTGGTCTGGTGTGCCAGGCTGGTCACAGCTGCCCCTTCCTGAGCCTGCTCTGCAGGTGTGCATGCATGATGTGGCCAGGGAAAGTCCCTGGGAATTTCGGTGTGTCCCCTGGGTAAATCTGGTCAAGGAAAGGCAGCTTTACCTGCCAGCACTCCTCCTGGAAACCCCCTGGGCTCCCTGTTCTGCTTCTGGTGTCTTGTGAGATTTGGTTTAAGTGATCACTGAATGTGAACCATGTGAAATTTCTGTGTTCCTGCCAGTGATGGATTCTTTAAGGAGGAGAAGGAAGGACATGGGGGGTTTGCCATTTCCACAAGGCATCTTTCCCACTGTCATAGAGAGGGGGTGAAAAGGCATCTTTCAGGATTGTAGAAGTAGGTTTGGTAGATGAGGGTGCATTTCTGAAAGTCCCAAAGAAACAAAAGTCCAAGGGTTTAGAAACAGGTTTAATCTTCAGCTAGTGCTGGTCCTTGCCTGCTGAAGAATTTGGCCACCCAAAAGTCTCTCCAGATGGCAAATCACATCCCTGTATATCTCTGAAGGAGGTGACACTTTGAAAGGCTTTCCAAATGAGTAAAACCAAGCGATATGTTTGCATCTATAAACCAGCAGCACGCGGTTAGCCTGTCTGAGGAAGAGTGACTAAACTCTGGATTTTCAGTTTTTGGAGTGCATTGAGCTAATATAGGAGTTTTGACTTCTCTGCCAGTTTCACAAAGCAAATCACTTGGTGCCAGGGTTGTTCAGCACTCTCAGTACCCTCTATCCCACCACAACACGCAGTGCAGCGGGATAGTTTTTAGGCTTTCTCTCCTGTTTTCCTGGTTAAAGTGGAATCTGCAGGCAGTCCTCCTTGTGGGTGCCTGGGATGGAGCCCTTATGTGGTGCATGCAGGTGATTTCATTAAGCAAATGGATCCTAGTGAGTGCACCTGGAACCATGCCATCTGCAGATGCCTTCCTTGTGTTATCTGCTGTGGGTCTTGGAATGAAAGCAGGTTATGGGCTAGAGTAAGAAGGGCTGGAGTTTAACTTGTGGCAGATCCTGCAATATCCTCCCTGAAACAAGAAAAGATTTCTGTTAAATGGAGGAAACCCCCTGAAAAGAGAAAGTATGATGTAATTGATAATCAATACTGGCATAAATGGGTTCAAATTCTCCAGCTCTTAGAGCACAGGGCAGAGTTAATTTGGTTTCTCTGTGCCTGCTGCACTCTTTCAGTAAAACTCATATGTAGTTTGGTTTTTTTTTTCCCCACCAAAGTAGCAGCAACACTTGGGAATAAAGGTTTTTTTCATGATAACACATTCGGTTCAATACATCAAGTGAAAATGACCATCCTCTCCATGTAAATTAAAGACCTAACAGGAAATCTGACAGGTCTAAGTCTGTGCAGGTCCCGGTTTTGCACTACGAACCTGACACTGGCATTGCCGACCTGTACTGGCTTTCTATGGGATTTCCAAAGAGGACAGGGAAGTTTTACTGGGAATCACACAGGAGGAGATGGTGTCCCCGGTAAAGATGCCCTGTAGCTATGAAGAAGCACGAAGGCTTCCCAGATGGCTCAGCAGTCCCAAGCTAGTGGGATTGTCTCATGGAACTCTTCTTGCACTGATAAGGACTCAGGCCAGAAGTTAAAAATATACACTCCTTGTGGGAATTTTTGTGTAAACTCTTCTAACAAGGCATTAATTTAACTTTGAAAGCCATAAAAACTGAACGCACTTTCCATGTGGAAATAGCCAGTTCCAAGCCCCTGGACCCTGATGAAATGATTTATTGCCTTTATATGAAACATGTTGCATGCTTTGAATTGATTCTCCACAGCCCGCTACCTCCTACTTCCTAGATTCAGTCCTTTGCTACTGAATCTTGGTAGGCAACCTCTCACCCCATCCGCATACGACTTGTTTTCAGTTCACCAAGAGGAGAATCACCTGGAAACCTAAGGAAGGGGGTAATTTGGAAGGAATTCTCACCTGTCTCAGCTGGCAGCCAGCACACCCTTTCTACAGGTGACAAGCACCAGAGCCAGGTGCAAGGAGGCAGTGTGCTGCCACTGACTGTCCCTCACCAGTGCTGGGTCTGCTAAAGCACATAACCCTGCTGCAAAGCACGGTGAGTTCTGCAGGGCCCATCGCAGCTCCCCACCCCACAGGAGTGACACTTGGGTTCATGTCTCAGCCTCTCAGGAGACCCTCCAGCATCACAGCCCAGAGCCAGGTCTTACTCTCCCTTGTATTTGGAGTGAGAGGGGGAACATCAGGTCTGATATTTTCACTGGTCCCAAAATGTGTGCTTTTGTACATCTGTAACTTGGAACATATTCCTGTTATTCTAGAGCCACAATTTCATCTACATATAACAAAGTTTAAATGTGTAATAACAGTAACAGAAATCATTTGCTTTACACTGGTTCAGAGGAACAAACCTGTTCTTCCCCACAGTGCAGTGCTTTTTCCTTGCCCTCCTGGTGAAACTCTGATCCAGACACCCTGAGCACCATGCTGCCACCAGCTGTAACTCCCATCCCCACCCCGGGTTGCAGCTGGGAAGGTTGCGTTTCCCTGATTGTCCTCTGCCTCCTCTGCATAGAGCATGCCCCTGGCTGGCTCTAGGTAGTTCAGAAGTGGTTCCTGGCTGACCTCTCCTTGCCACTTGCTGGCAGACGTTGTGCCAGATTAAGAAAGTGGTGTCTGCCCTCCCACGTGCAGCTTGTTTGGGAGTCTGCTCCGAACAGTGGGTTTAAACGGGGGCGGGATGACAGACAACACTGACAGTTCTATAAGCTGATACGGCAGAGCTCATGATACAAGGAAGTAAGCTGGGGAGAAAGCAGACCTGTGCCTGGGTCAGGGTTCATCCTCGTTTCTCCCACAGTGTGCAGCTGTCACTCTATCACCAGACTGGTGATTTATCCTGGAACTGCAAACCAGCAGTGGACAGACTATGCCCCTGACACGTACCATATTGTAAATTGGAGCTGGAGGACAACCCCCAAGCTGGGGTCCTGGTGGGCTCAAGCATGAGGATAACACCCTGCAGCATCTGAGGAGAATCATCTTTCCCCAAAACATATTTAGCTCCCCATGCTCTGCAGTTCTACCATGAGAGCAACATGGGCTTTGTCATACATGACCTTTGGTTGAGCAGCTGACTTCAGAAGAGCTTCTGGTAATAATGAGTCAATGTTTATCAAAGAAAAGTCCAGCTGCCTGATATCAGACACATGTGCATAATAAACAATTTGAATGTCAATTTCTTTGGCTTGCAATTGTGTATTTTAAGGTATTTGTCAAAGGTAGCCAGCAGAAAAGGCCATGGTAGTACAAGCACTGTACTTGTACTTCTAAGTACAACCATTGCATTCAGAAACCAGCTCCTCTGCAGGTATGAAGCAGTGTCACCTATTCCTGTCACTCAAGCTCTCAAATACAGAGAGGCAACAGGAGTAAAAATATATCAGTGTCAAACTGTAACAAACCACGTATAAACAGAGAGTAAATTTCCCAGTGTCACTCCTGTCTTTCGCTGTTCTAGTAGCAGAAAGGGGTTTTCTAGTCTCTCACCGCAGTGCTGCTGCAGCTGACCATGTGTACCAGCACCTTTCCCTGCAATGAGAGTGAGGTGACTTCTGCTGCTGCTTTACCTTTCTCTGCTGATAACAACCAGAAGCATTGCTCATCTCTGGGAAACTGCATTTGCTTTGAGTTACACAGACTGGGGCACCATGGGGATGGTCTCATCCAGCTCAACTCCTCATCACCCTTCATAGACTTGGTCCCTGACACCCTCCACCACTTTCCTGGGCAGCCTGTTCCAATGCCTGATCACCCTCTCTGTGAAGAAGTTTTTCCTAATATCCAATCCAATCCTCCTGCAGAGGGAGCTTTGTGGGATCTTTGCTGGATGATGGAAACTGATGACAAATTCCTTTGCATTTTCAGCCCCTCAAGACTGTTCCTTCCCGACGGTGTTCAGCACCATCACTCTTATTCAGCAAAGGTTTGAGCAAGCCATGGTTGCCTTCACCCAGGTAGGTACCTCGTGAGCCATATACACAGTGCCTGCACAGATGTTTAATTCCCAGGAGCCAGGTGAAATTCCTTAGCTTGCCCATGCATATATCCTGTGGTGCTGCCCTCCCACCAAGCCTGTGTGAGCCTGCAGGAGCTCAGCCTCTTCTTTCCATCTCTCCCACCCAATGGCAAGGGCTGCCAGTGCTGGCTCCTTATTATATTAGTTTCTGCCTATGCTGCTGACAATCCTTCACTGGCGGTTTCCCCTCCAAAGCATTTTGATTCTTTGCTTTCCAACTGTTTTTCTTTCTTTTGGGTAGCAAAGCCTTTAAAACAGGCAGAAGAGTTGGCTGTGATAGCATTTACTACCTTATTTTGCTATAGGTCATGGCTATGGTAAATTTCTGATGATGTTAGTGTCAGTGCCTCCTTCCTTCATTAAACTGATTTCCAATAAGCAGAGGAATGCTATCATTTGAACTGCAGCTACTTCTCTGCAGTGCCCAGCAGATTCCCCTTCTATCCTCTAATAAACTCAGTCCAGCTACTCAAATGGCACTGCTGACTGGGCACAGTGGTGTTGCAAGTAGGCTCGTCATGTGTTAAAAAAAAAGCTTGCAGAGGAAAGACAGGAAGAGCAGCAGTATCTTGGGTCTTCAGGTAGCAGAAGTCTGAGTCCTTGAGCATTTGTTGCTTTGGGAATGGGGCAAGTTGTGCTGTATGAGCACTTGCAGTTAATTATTCTTCAGTTACATGTTTCTTCAGAGGGAGCACATTTTTTGCATTCGTTTCTTGACATGAACATCAGGAGCTGTCAGACTGTGAGAAAGGCTGAGTTTAACACATTTTCCTTTCGCTGGAAGCATTCCGGATTGAAATCTGCGCAGCAGCTCTGTGTGACACCTCCTGGCTTGCCATACGGCTCCATCTCAGAGCCCAGAACCATCCTACGGGGGGGGGGGGGGGGGGCGCGGAGAAGGGTGTGTGGCAGCTGGAGCTCAAATACTGAACAAGTGCCAGGTCTCACTCTCTGTTTTCTTTGATGCCATAATCTACTAGGTGTTACAAGCCCCAGAAACTCCAGAAGCCTTCAGGGAAAAGGAACTGTTGATGTCTCTATAGGAAGGAGACAGTAACATTCCTGTGTTGGCTGCTGATGGGTGATCAGCTGGAGGGGCAGTTATGGCCCCCTCTAACACTGAGTCCCTGCCTCCTACAGCCTCTGGCTTTGGCTTTCATGCCTCTGTTTGAGAGAGCAGACCCGGCTGGGCAGGAAAGTGGTCCCAGTGCCTCATCCCCCCTTCATGCACAATATGGGTCCTCCCTCTTGTTTCTGCAGGAGGCAGCATTTACCAAGAGCACAGTGCTGTGATCCACATTGTTGCTGGTGCCATCAGCTAATTTGCAGCTGGTGCCAATAGCTAATTTGTCTGGGGCCTGGGTGTATGGAGGAGGGAGGTGTGCTCTGGCAGTCTCACCCATTTCCTACCCATCCAAGCAAAGCCAGTTTAAGATATCTCAGCAGGACAAACAAATGTCAAGTGCCAGCACTGGGAAAGGGAGGAAGAGGTCAAGCAACAGCACCAGGAGAAATGCACCAGGCTCCTGGGACCTGAGTTTGTTTGTGCTTCAGGCGTGTGGACCTCCAGGTACAGGGCAGAGCAGGAGCTGCTGATCGTCCAAGCAGTGTCTGCTGCCTCCCTTTGCCCCAGACCTTGCCTCCTGGCTGCCCAAGGAGCATCACTCTCCAGGCAGTGTGGGCACAAGAGCTGTGATGGTTGTCACTCTCAGCAGCTCACCCCCCTGCCTGACTGCCTGCTTTGCCTATCCCTTAAGGTGATGC
>NW_009934292.1:8276-11132 GCF_000696875.1 Nestor notabilis
GCACCTGCCTCACCCCACTAATGGCCACAAAGGCCTTGAGTTATGCCGTCTCCCAAAAGGAAGTATCATTTCCATTGAACATGTTTGAGTCAATAAATACACAAAACCTCTGAGGTGCAGAAGAGGCTCATGTGAAAGTCAGGATAAACCCAGCTTCCTTTGTGCTGCAAACACAGTCCCTCCCAGATACCTCCCAGCCTTGTGGCCATGCCACCAGTGGCTTCACTGTGACATAAAGCAATAGAGAAGGCCCACAAAGCCCTACAGAAAGAGCCTTTTGCTTGTCTGTGGTCAGGACAAGTTAATCAGTCTTTAAATGAAAAATGTCTTCTGTATTCTGAAAAACGTTGACATCTTGTGCAACGCTCCAGACTTGCTGCCTGTACACATGGTCTAGAGCCTCTGAACCTACAGAAGCATAAATAGAAAAGTCTCTATTACACAGAATCACAGAATCATTAGGGTTGGAAGGGACCTCTGGAGATCATCTGGTCCAATCCTGCTGCCAAGCAGGGCCACCTAGAGCAGGTTACACAGGAACATGTCCAGGTGGATTTTGAATGTCTCCGCAGAGGAAGATCCCACAACCCCCTGGGCAGCCTGTTCCAGTGCTCTGCCACCCTCAATGTAAAGAAGTTCTTCCTCATGTTGAGGTGAAACTTCTTGTGTTTTAGTTTATGGCCATTGCTCCTCATCTTGTTGCTGGTACCTCTGGATGGTACCAGGCTCACCACTGGAAGGAGTCTTGTACCATCCTCCTGGCACCCACCTTTGAGATATTTATATACATTAATGAGATCCCCTCTCAGTCTTCTCTAGATTGAGCAGACCCAGCTCCTGCAATCTCTCCTCACAAGAGAGATGCTTCAGACCCCTGATCAACCTTGTGGCCCTCATTTAATAGCAGGAGAATTTTCACAAGTTGGAATTGTCACAAGGAACCCACCTTCATAAAGTTGTCACCCTTCAGGATTCAGAGCAGTCGCAGATGGAATATACCCTGAATTTTTCTGTGCTGGTAGTAAGCTACACAAATACCACAGAGCACTTACTGGAGCATTATCTTTCATAGACACCATACAGCGAGGATGATTTTCAAGTGGAGGTGAAAGCCTTTGTAGTCTGGTTGCCAAACCCATGAACCATCCAGTCCCAACTGTTCTCGGTCTAAATGGTGATTTTCCTTTTTCAATGGTGATTTGCCTTTTGCCCTACAGAGGTTCACAGACTACCTGACTGGGCTAATGCAGGTGACTGTAGTAACTGAACCATATGTCATCTCCAGAAAACTGATGAGTTTATTCATCTTGCAGATTAAGCTTCCTAGAAACTAGTTTCCTCCAGCTCTGAAACCAATTCCTGGTTGTAGTGGCATGCAGGACACACTTAATCAACTAGTGCAGATCCAGACTTTGACTGAAGAATTAGCTTGTGAGATAAAGTCACTACAGTGCCTTGTTTCTGGACCTACTAAGCGATTATCAGTAGCATCAGAAAAAGGTGATTATTAACCAACATGCCAATCAGAAATCCTTTGGATTTATGTTGGAAAACTAGCAATGACAAACTTCAAGAAGTAGGGCAAATTTTTGTTTTAAAACACGTCCTTCATAGCAAACTGAGACCCTGAAGGAACATGTTCCTTGGGATGTTGTCTAGAGGATATTTCCTGATAGTGGATGTTTATTTTTGTAGCAGGCATCTTTTGTACCTCTGAGGCTGAGTTTGCGTATTGCTTATTAGGTGTTAACTTCATTGCCCACTCCTGGCAGGGAAGACACTAAACAAGGTGCATCCTCTTCAAACATTGATGGGGTCAGGATTCCTATTCCAAAGGTTTTCCACTGGATTTTCCAGTGAGGTCATGTTGAAGAGCTTAGTGGATCCAGATCACTTGCCATGACTGCAGATGCAATTGCAGGAGATGGGAAGAGCAGTGTATTGAAGCTCAACTGGGCTTTCATGCGAGTGAGGCAAGACTGATCTGCAGCTTTCATCATGACATTGGGAAAATCATTTAAATTAACCACTGTCTTGATTTCCCACCTGATAGTGAAGCTAGCACTGCATTTCCTTGCAGGGGGAAACATCAGTTCTGGGGGTTTCTTCGCACTGATAGAACAAGGAGTGGGGGAGCTTGGGCTCTGCATTCTTTTCTGTGTTGTCCTGGCTCCTTCCCCTGCCCAGGCAGCCAGGTCCAAGCAAGGAGGCACAGCATGTACTGAACTCTCCCACAGAGATGCTGGATCCCATCCAAATACTGAAGATCTGATTCCTGTCATCATGCAACCAGATTTAGTTGCCTTCTTTTTCCCCCCAGTGGTGTGACAGACTTGCCTTGCCAAGCTGAGGAAGCTCAGGGAAATGTCTGCAGAGATGCAGAGGGGGTGAATCATGCAGAGTCTGGGGGCTGGCAGCAGAGACCCAAGTGTGGAAGGTTATGGTTAAAGGAGGTGGGAGGGTTTCTGACTGGCCACAGGACTGAACTGGGGAGGTGTAGATGAGTCAAGTGAAGGTTGTCGCAAAACAGCCTCTCTGAGGGTGAAATCAGTGAGGTTGTGGGTAACACTACAGAGTTTTACAGGTCAGCTCAAAGCTTCGATTTCCTTTCTGTACCCTCCTACTACTTCTTGACAGCCATGCTGCTCCCACCCTTCACTTTTCATTCACTTCTACCCTCTTCTTCCATTTTTCATTATTTGTGTGTTTATATTAGCTAAATGCTTTAGCTCCCTTGTTTAACCAGCTGATGACAGCACTGTGAGTTTTCTTTCACAGGCTGACTTAGAGGAAAATAATGAGTAAAAAAATAACATTATCATGGCACCAGCTGTGTGGAAGCATAGCGGGCAGGGT
>NW_009934292.1:11163-14783 GCF_000696875.1 Nestor notabilis
CAGGCATCCACTTCCTGCTCTGGGGTGACAACCTGGATCATCTTCAGCATGACATTTGGCCTCTCTGCACCACAAGTCCCCATCTGTAACATGGGGTTAATAATGCTGCCTTTCCTCATGGGGATGTGGAGAGGAAAGGAGTAGTTAACAACTCAGCACAGTAATGGGGCTGATCCATTTGGAGGTAGATAAAAGGCAATCAGGAACTGCAGAGACCTGTGACAAATCCAAAAGATGAGGTTTTTCAGGGTAGGACTTGCCCCTTTATTAACTGTTGGCATAAAAGGACTCTGATCCATGCGGGACCCCTCTCTTCTTTTATACTACAAGTAACAAGAGAAAGTACTTCATATTCATTGAGAGCACTTGAGAAAGAGTTCTGTGAAAACAGGCCTATTTATAAACACAGAAGTAACATATTCAGCTTTGAGTGCAGATTAGTGCAAAACTGTTCACAGAAACTGTTCCGACGAGACAGTCAGAGGTTGGCTGATACTATATAGAAGGTGTCTGCTTTCTTTGAAAGTATAAGGTTTTTCTTGAAGAAAAACCCAATACTAAAAATATCACTCAAACTAAAAAGCTTCTCAATGGGAAATAGTCATAGTTGTTGATAGAGAACTTAAAGCTTTCATTCTACCTATTTTCTAACTTCATGTGAGCTCTAGAAACTTGGGCTGTGTGACTCCCCTTTGTACTTTCGATAAATTACAGTCTCATGGAAGTTGCAATCTGAATTTATTCACTGAACACCAAACCCATAGTTTTCACACCAGGAAAGCTAATTTGACGATTTGAAACAATATTGCCCTGCCAATGATGGATGTCAACACACACATATGTATGGCTCCAAGACCAGTCGCTGGGGGCTGTGATCAGATGACTTTGATGGAGTGAACTGGGAGATGAGGCATCTCCTGTGTAAGTCAGCCCACAGCAGGATGGCCTGCAGAGCCGCACTGCTGGCGTGGCAAGAGGTGTCCAGGTTGCAGTGGACTAGCCCACTGAGGTATACATGCAGCTTTAAGATGACTGGAGGGACTCCAGGTGTTATTGCCTTGTTCCTACTTATTGCTATTGCCTGTCTAGAAGTTATAGCCAGCAGCAAAGGCTGGTGGGTGGGATTTCACAGCCCAGGTACCAAGTCTGCTACTTCTGTATTATGGTGCTGAGTGATGGGGTTTGAAGTAAGCTGGAGATATCTCCCTCGAGAAAACCTGGGAGTACTCACTTGCTCTGTTTTACCTATGGACCAGTGGGAGCAGGATGCTCATCAGTTAGCAAGTAACAAGCAGCATCTAGCTGCTGGGCAGCAGCTGCTGCCCTCCCAGAAGCTTGTTTCATACAGGGCAGAGTTGGTGCTTCCACCAACACACCTTGCTTAAAGCAGTAAAACTTAATTATGTGTTCAAGCCATTCAGTTGTAAACAGCTAAACAGGTAACAGTTTCATTTCTAAATGAAACTTCTAGGCAAGCCAGAAAAGGTTTTTGCTGACCTTTCTGCACACACACAGCTATTCCCACCTATGTGCCACAAGAAATCATAGAATCATAGAATAGTTAGGGTTGGAAAGGACCTTAAGATCATCTAGTTCCAACCCCCTGCCATGGGCAGGGACATTTCAATCTAAACCATGTCACCCAAGACTCCATCCAGCCTGCCCTTGACACTGCCAGGGTTGGAGCATTCACAACTTCCTTGGGCAACCCATTCCAGTGCCTCACCACCCTCACAGTAAAGAACTTCTTCCTTATATCTAACCTAAACTTCCTCTGTTTAAGTTGGAATCCAAAATGTACAGAGGCAAGTGCAATATTGCAACTGGACACATCTAGGACTTAGCTGAGTCCAGCAGTACTGCAGATATCTGGACAAACTTTATCCAGAAACAGCCAGCATTCTGTGGCACTCACAGCATGCTTTGAGAATACAGGATTCAGCATGCTTTGGAAAAATATACCTAGCAAGGAAAGCTTGTGAAAGGCCTTAGAGGGATGAGGCCTTCAGCACTGTGTCCCCATCAGAAGACTGGACTGGGAAGAGATAGCCTCAAACTGAGATATGCGCTGATGAAAATCAGGAGCATTGCACTGCAGGTCTCTGTGAAGGCTAATTAACACCCATGACAGCTTACATCCTGTCTGCTGGTGGAAAGGAAATACACTGTGGGCGACCCAAGGCTGACATTCATGCCTGGCATTTTCCCCGTGCTGCTGCAGCAGGGTGGGCAGCACAGCCAGCAGTGTGCCGGCGCTGGGGGATAAGGGGAAGCAGCATTGCTCTGATGGGGTCACAGGCTGACTGGGAGGTCTCGTTGCTGATGCCTACCCCTAGTTAACTGCTGTCCCTTCCACCTCAGCAGTTTTCTGCATGGCGTCTGCTGCTGCACTTGGCAATCTTGGAAAGGCACATACACATATAGCCCATTAATGCACAGGAGAACCTGTGCTCCCGAGCCTGCTCTGGTGACCGTGGCCAGTCCTGGTGATGTCTCCAGGGCCCCCAGTCAGGACCTCCCCATGCTCAGCAGCACAAGGCAGCCTGTGGAGCTCTCCTGCCACCAGAACAGGGCTTGTTGGGGCATCGACTCTGCTAGCAAATGGGGTGCTCTTGGCGACTTTCCTCATCACTGGCACAGGATCATCCCTCTCACAAAGTGTTCAGGTGTTCCCAGCACAGGTCTGCCTGAGCCAGCCAGCCCTTGCCAGCAGCTCCTTGGCACTATCTGGAAGATAGCATGAGCTGGCTGTCCCCAGCAGGTGGCTTGGACGAGGTCTCCCCACTTGGCAGGGCGATAGCCTTGAACAGTAAAGACATGGACTGCCCTGCACTAGGTCATGCCAGAACCAGGCCATGCAACGTGCCAGCATTGTCATGGCCTGTGTTTGGTGTCTCCCCCGCCATTGCGCTATGAAGGACCATTCTCTGCCCTGGCCCAAGGGCATGGGCAGGACCTGGCCATGCTGCTGGTGCAGCCCCAGCCTCTTTAGGTGCCTCCCCCACACAGCAAACCTGCTTTCCCCCCGTTTGTTTCATAGGTCAGACCTCGGTCCGAGATTCCCTGGTGCTTTGAGAGCATTTGGGAACAGCACTGCCTACCTCCTCTAGCTGGGGCTGCCCTGTGCAGCACCTCAGCCCTTGAGAGGGTTTCACAGGATGCACAGGACAACCCTGGCTTCCCCATGGATGCTGAAGACTCACCTTGGCCGCCCACAGTGCTCTTGCCAGTGATAAGCTCCAGCAATGATAAGTTGCAGGGCTGAGCTAAGCCAACACTCATCCTCCCCCAACTCAGGTGTGGCTGAAGCAGTGTCTGTTCCCTGAGAGAGAGCCTTCGGTGCTCACTGAAGCTGGGAATGCTGAGCAAGTCTCACCTCAGCAGGGTGAGATGGCTCCAGGTTTGTTTGGAAATCAGCTTCAAACCATGCCACGGTGAAACAGCCGTATGGGCTATTTCAGCCACTGTCATGAATGGAACCAGAGGGTTCCATGTGAGCCTGTTCCATGTGAGCCTGTGTGCTCACATTTGGCAGGCTTTTAAGCCCAGGCACACAGTTATCCAGTGCCTCTGCTGCCAAGCAATCTCCTGCTAGCCAGGCCCAGGAGTACTAAGCTCCC
>NW_009934292.1:14794-41207 GCF_000696875.1 Nestor notabilis
GCAGCACGTGGCTGTGAGGGACCCAGAAGGGCTCTGTCCTTAAGAAAACCAAAGTTGAAATGCGTAAACACGCTCAGACAGCTCTTACTGCTTCAGACACCTACTGCTTCTACTCTTTCTCCCATCCCCGCATCACCTCCCACAAATGGCACGTTTTACTTCAGTCTCCACAAAACTGGTTAATAATAGTTAAATGTCAACCAAAGCAGCAGAACCTTTGCAATTCTGCAGCAGCCTGGAGCTCCCTGGTACCCTGCAGACAGCATAGCACGCAGGGGCTCCGGAGGACACAGCGCGTACCGTATGTGTGGGTGAACTCCTCTCATTGCACAAGAGGAGGGCATTACTGGAGTATTGTTCCCATTTCTCATTCCACACGTGACGCTGTCACCTGCTCTGCAGAGGAAAAGGCATGAGCCGAGTCGTGAGCGAACGGGAACAATCAGATGAAGCTGCAGTTGGCTGACATAGGAGAACCTTCATACGCTTTGAAGGCATGCTTCACACCGTATTGCTCTGACTCTGCTCTCTTTGAGGTCCCTGAAGATTTGAGTGTCATGGGAGGCAGCTGTAAATGTGGTATAAAAAATCCATCTGCACTTCTTCCCCCTCCATGAAAGAGAGCAGACTGGAAAGTGCAGGATCCTAAGTAGGTCTCAGCCCGGTTCACTGGAGGATCTGCAGCCATGGACAGACCCTCAGTTTGCCAAGAAGCAAATGTCCTTTCCAGGGCAAATGCAAGCATGTATAGGCCACCCAAGCCAATGGAGGACCCTGTGGTACTGCAGATAGGCCTGCATGTCTGGGTTTTATATGGAAACACAACCCCCCAGCTGCTGGACCTGTTATATCCTCAAACACCAACCTCGTGTTCTCTCTTGTCCCAGGCAGCAGTCACATCCCATTGTCCACTGCCAGGAAGCTAAGTGGATAGCCCAGATAGATTACTACAAAGAAGATTAGGATATGACTCATTTTATGTGTGTGGATTCATTCATGTAGGGGAAACAGCTGCCACAAGGGGCTCTTGAAAGTAGGAGAAATAGACATTTAGGAGAAGTTGTAGCTGTACAAGCTGGGAAAAATAAGACGTGCAAATAACCACACTGTTAATAAGCCATTGTGAAAGTTAGAACCGTAGTGAAAAAACCAAGTTAAATAGTGGTCTCTCCGCTGAGATCTCCAGGAGAAAGGAGAAAAGAAGAGCCTTCTGAGGGAGTGTAAGCATTAACTAAACCAGAAATGTTTTAGTCAGACAGACGGTGCTGGCTGGGCTCACTCCAAGACTAACCAGACAAAATTCCAGTGTGGACATGCAGCCAGACTAGATGATTTTGTGGACTCTTTCCTGGCTTTGTGGATGAACCTGTGTCCATGACACCTGTTTTCCTAAGGAAAAAAGAGAAACACTTTTCTTCTGCTTGACGTTCCCTCATCCTGCAGTCCTCACCTGAGCACAGTTTCCATCAGCCTCATCAAAGTGCTGTTCACATACTCCTGCAAGGCCAAGGCCAGATCTCACCCTTGGCCTTTCTCCTGGCTCAGACCATGACTCTGATGTGGCACCACTCCATTGCAAAAACAAGGGCCCAATTGCAAGATGGGAAAAGAACAAGCACCTAAAAGGGACCAAACACATCCAGAGGCATCTAAAGAGACAGCTTCTTGCTTTGTTAGGCAAGCAGCAAAATTTAACTACAGCCAGGCACACTTTGCTCTTCCCTGCGGTTGTAAGGCTGGCCCTGCAGTGGCGCAGAGTCCCAGCGATGAGCATCCGTCTGCCTTTGCCTAACAGCAGCAACCCTACCTGAACACAAGAAAATGTGCACACTCATTATGTCTCACAAACATCAAGTGGATTTTCTTCTAATATTTCTATTATTTTTCATATAATGACTCTAAAAATAATGCCTGAAACTCCCGAACTTAAGTGGTTCTTGAAAAATAAGAAAAAACCCCAAGAAACTCTCCAGTCACTTATAAACAGATGACGGGAAAATCCTGCACTTGACTAACTGTAGCACTGCGGCCAGGCATTGTCTTTGGGGATTTCTCAAAGTTCAACTGCTGCATGAGCGAGCAAAGAGCCAAACCAAAAGTGAAAACCAGGCTCCTTTGGAGCCCTGCTGAGCCAAGCACAGGCGAGAAGGGTAAATCTGTGACTCCCTTTTACTACCGAACTAAACAAACAAACAGGTCTTTTCAGTGCTAGCTTGAAGAAGAAATTTGAAAGGAGCTTGATTTCTTAAGAACAGCTGCTCAAAATCTTATTTTTAGCAGGCTGCTGAGGACTTCAATGCACATTTTAAATAGTGGGTTTTCAGCTGAGGAAACTGCTTTTTTTCAGTGAAAGCATTTTATATTCAATTAAACTTTTCATGCTGCTGAAGTAATTTCCAAAATAGTTTCAATCTTCCCTTCATTTTGCAAAGAGACAAATCTATTTTTCCCCAGCACATGTACCACTTTCACCCTGACAGGGGCTCACCATGGACCTGGCTCTGGGGAGCAGCTCAGTCAAGTGAGTGCAGCTGCCCCATCAGAACCTGCTCACTAATCCAGACCCTGCAAATGGGCATGTCACTGTCCCCATCCTCACCTCAGGGAAATCCACCTGCATCCTAACTTCACAGAGCCTGCTCATGGCATACCTCTCCAGGCTATTATGCTTAGGTTATAAAAATATTTCCCAGGAAGGTGGTAGCAGGTTCTTAGTTTGAAAACGATTACCAGATCCCTTCAAACTGGTAACCCTCTCCTTGCACAGGCCCCATGTACCTGCTGTGTACAGGCTGACCTGCTTAGGCAGAAACCTGGTCCCTGTTTCAGTTGTGGTGCCCTGATTTGGTTGAGCTCCAGGCACTACACTGTAATAAACAAGGTTAATAATAATGATGCTAATGGCTAGATCAACAACATCAGAGTCAATCAAGCACGCCCACCCTTGAGCCTCAAACCCAGCTTCTCTCTATATAACATCCTGACACAGTAACCTTTCCTTATCAGAACAGCTGACTGTTTATCTAGCATTTAAGCATTCAGCACTGGTTTTCAAATCAACCATCTGATATTTTGTGATTTATATATGAAAGGTGCAAGCTTTCACTTCAGGAGAGTGACTTGCATACAGCCTGTTCTCATCTGAAGGGTCACTGATATCCACTGCTCTTCCATACTGGCATTCAGCCATGGGCAGCTCCTCCTCCAGCTCCCACTTTTCTAATTGGACTTCTTCGTTCAGACCCTGGCAGCATAGTCTCTGGTTCAGATGCTATCTGATGAGCAGATCCTTCAAAACAAATGGAGGTAAAAGGGCTGAGGAAGCAGCTCTGTTTATTTTAAAGAAACTTTGAAAGGTAATAATTCAGGAGGATACTGAAGGAAGAAAAGGAATTTCCCTGGACAGGCTTGGTCTTCGGGTGTGCTCCTAGCACAGCAACAGGGAACTCCATGGGACAGAAGAAGCTAGGTCCGACCTTTACGTACACATCATCCACTTCATAGATCATAAGTATTCCTGTAGACTCTTTGGTGGGTGAAGTGTTCATCTCAGGGTCCCAGGTCTCGCTTTTTGTAAGCTTCACAGCTAGACGAAAGTGAAGGAGGCTAGCCACCCTGAGGGGAGCAATGCTTTCTGAGTCCTTTATCCTCACAAAAATGCATCAGGAATCTTGTACACTGTCTAGGCCGTTATTCGGAAAATGCTGCCGCTCTGAACATGTGCCAGCTGGATGCATTGCAATATATTGTGTGAAAAGAGCTTGCTAGTGACTTGTAGCAAAGCTTTTGCCCAGTGGACCAGGACAGCTCTTTTACAGCAACAGAAGCAAAGGTTTTCTCAACCCTAGCAGACACAAAGTGGGTTATGAAGTATGATGTTCCCCAGTGGCTGGTGTTTGGTTTTCAGCTGGATTTTGGTTTGGTTTTTTTTCCCTGCAACTGATCTGCATGCATGAATCTAAACTCTGTGTGGCTCATACATATAGTAAGAATGTTCACATCCTCCTCCTGCATCCTGTCCAGGCAATTGTGCCATGTATTTGGAAATGCATCACAAATCAGCCTCATTTTCCTTTTCCTGGCAGCTCTGCAGAAAAGGACTCTGATTGTGCTCCAGGGCCCAAAGGCTTTGATTTTTTTCTTAGAAAGACCTTCTCCTCAGGTAGAATTATCAGCCTAAGCTCTAAATCCTTCTAGGGAGAAAAAATACCAGCTTTCCTGAAAGAGTCTCTGCCATAGTCTTAAACTGCAGGCACCCCTGGACAGTTTTTCTCTTCACACAGGCAAAATATTCAGCCCACTCACAGGTCAGCCAAGCCACTGCACTTTGTTGGCTTTTCACTCTCCTCCTACATTCAGACAAGTTGGTGCTCCTTCATAAAGCCCCTACTTCTTAAATTACTCAGGGGGTAACGTAATTTACCAGTCTGGGAAATAACAGAGGCTACACCTCCTGATTCAGCCTCAATTGCAATGTTTGTTTCACGAACGGACAAAGTGCATCTTGTGTTTCCCATCAATGCTATTCTTTTCTGTTGAGAAGTGACTGATCAGAGAGAGATGACTGAAAAAGAACAGAAAGATCTATATGTATTCATACATAATTTCTTCTCAAAGTCAGTTCAGATGTAGTTTTTAATTTCCATTGTTTGGGGTAATTAAAAAAGTTTCAGTTATTATATTAGATCAGAAAATCCCCTAGATGATACCATGGCAGAATTCTTAAAATCAATTTGCAATGTCATTTCTGCTGAGAAGCACAAGGAAGAGAAACAGTCTTTCCCGGTTCTTTGGGGTAGTTTATTTGTTTTGGGGTTTCTTTTCCTGGTAGACCTAATGGCAATTGTAAATTTTTAATTTGTTTTCCTTGGCTTCTTCTTGGGTGACAGAGGAAGGTGAATGGGAACTCAGCTGACACTTAAAGGAGAAGAAAGGCTGTGACTCTAATGGGAACATTTTCATCTACCTTCTTTAGCAGACAGCATTAAAAAACAGCAACCTTCAAGGAAAAATAAAGAGTAATAAAACCCAGAATTTTGAGTATAAGCTCATTCTAGCATTTTCCATCCTGCTTATGTTGCATGAAAAGAGTAAACCAAGAGTGGAATGCATTAATCCACTTTGTTAGTCATTCTTTAATGTGACTGTGTGCTGCTTTACAGAGTACAACCAAGATAAAGGTGTCTTTGGATATGACTGAGAGAACTGAGTGATGCAAAAAGCATAGGCTCTGGCAGAGAGGAAGGCCCTTCTCCATTCAAGGACAGGAAGTCATCCTGCTGCCAGGTCTTAATGCAAAAGGGCACCATATGTGTCACAGCTTGCATGGATTTGACAAACATTTGCTAATTGATTCTATTTTGGAGGGTAGAAGTTGCCCCAGAAGAACGCTCCTGGTCCTTACCAGCGATCTTTCCCTTGAACATTGTGCTCTTCTGGCCATGGGGACAGAAGCTGATGTACTGTTAAAATTGAAATGTTATCAGTGTAATATCATTCCTATGTTTTTTTTTTTTTTGGCAAATGATTTCTAATGAAATAAGAACCTAAATCAGCCTTCTCCTATACTCTTCTGTCAAGAATAAGATAATTATTAATAAAATTAATAAACCAGGGACTTGGAAGAAAAAGCTTCTTATAAACATATGAGAATCACAGCTATTTCTGAAGTAGCACAATTTGCCATCAGAGATAGACACCTGGATTAGGTGGCTTTTGAGCCTGGTTCAACCTGCTAAATCCTACATTCCTGTGTTTTATGTACACTGGTTTTCCCCAGTGAGATGGCTCAAGCTGAAAACTCAGCTGTGTTCAAGGCTTCCATGAGCTGCTGAGTATTTGGATACGAAGGTTAGCTGTGGTCACCTGTAGGGGCTTACCACCACCACACATCTTCACTGAAACCAGTTTCAATTGCAACTACAAGCAGAAGTTCCAGAATAGTGTAAGAAAGAACGTTCTAAAATTGGGAAGTAAGAGAAAGCTGGCAAGGCCTCCAGAGCTAATACAAATGGTAGACTCATTCACAAGGTATGCCATTCTTGTGGAGTGCTTCTGCCACCCAGATTTTTGGGCTTCCCCATCCTTAAGTATATTTCAAATATAATGTAAGGCGACTATGCTTGGCTGTTCAGAGAACCACAAGCCCCCAGGATCAGCCCACACCACAGGCTATTTGAACATGTTACTTGGGGATTTGCTCTGTAGACACCTCAACACAATCAACATAGAGAAAAAGGGACAGGGTAGTCCCCTTAAATGGACACTTATATGGCTCAGAACTATTATGGACATGAACTGCAAATGCAAATCTGTTCTGCACGCCTGTATTTTATTTTTTTTTTTCCCAACTACAAATGACAGAATCGTGTAGGCACACAAATACTGCCTATCTGTGTACATGGATGTCACTATATATAACTATGCATTTAATGGGATGGATCCTGTTGTCTTTTCTTAATACAATGTATTTTTAAAAGGAGACAAAGATAATGATGCTCAGGTAACTCAGAGCCTCTGCTGAGACCCCCAATATTCAAGTTTTCTTGTTCGATTTAGAATAATTAGATTAAATAAAAATATCTTGTTTAGTGAAATATGGTCATCCACTCCAAAAGCAGAATCCTGCTTTATCACCATCAGCTCAGATGGAGGTTGTCTGTTGCAGTTTCTCAGGGATCCAAGAGAAGAGATTTTGCCACGGTTTGAGATGGCTGAATGCTAGTTGATGAAGCATGAATGTGACAACTGCAGGCTTTTCTCTGTGTTACCGATAAGCTGAAAACCCAGCTCTGGCTTTCTCAGATATGCTGTGGTTTGTAATCACTAAGTACTCAGTGAGCTGCTGTGAGGATGACACAAGTGATGGTCATCTCAGCACTGGGAGAAGACTCAGTAAGGCAGTGATGACCAACATTGTAAATGGAGCATTCTGGTCATGGGAATGAGCAACTCAGCAAATTTCTCAAACAGCAAAAGGCACGTAGTTGCTTTCAAAACAATAACAAGAGCCAACCTAAGTCACTTGGGCGGCAACAAGAGGAAGAGCTCATTTAAAAGAAACCAAGCATATCCAAGTTGTAGAAAACTTTCATGATTGCACAACAAGCCACTAGACACCGAGGCAAGACACCGAGGAGATGCCACAGATCATATGATGCTGTTGGTCACATGAACCAAGTTGCAGAGAAAATCTCTGACAGTGCCTTTTAGCAGGACCTTGCATGGCATGGACCTTGCGGAAGGTTATCTATCTATCTTCCCCATTTTGTAGTGTTATGTATTCTTAAACCCTTGTTCTCAAGGGTCCTTGGCAGGGTTAAAGAGAGAGATGGACAAAGGCCCTCAGTCTCTGTGAGGTAAGAGTGGGAAAACTTTTACCTTTCCATACCCCAGTGTAGATTGTTTGAAGTCTAAAAATTATTCTACTTGGTCAGACTCATTTAAGGGGACAGATTAGAGGGACTGGTTTTTGCCTCCTTGGTTGCCTAGTTCAGCACAAGGATGCAGACCCCACTTCTAGTTTATCAGCCTCCCACATGCAAACAAAAACCTGCCAGTTTCTGAGGAGGAAAATGTGAAGAAATGTCACCAGCAATTGCTTTCTGAATGCATTGGTGGGCTGGAAAGTCCTCTCACTGGCACAGCTATTACACAGCCTTCACAGCAGCCCCTTGATGACATGTGCAATCACAGTTGCAGATCTGCCTCTGCTCTCATTCTTTTTTTGCCTTTCCCTTTCTGCTTGGTCAAACTGGAGGCATAAACCCAACTGCTGCCTGGGACTGGGAACATTTTGTGCTCTCCGTGCCCTGAGCAAAGCAGGGGAGAACCCAGCTTAGAGCATCCCCAGTGGCATGACAGAAGCCTAAAGCAGCTATTACGGAACTGTCAAGAAAAATCAGACATGGGCATCCTAGGCTTCTTTTGCATGAGGGTGGTACAGACCCATGCTGCTGAAGGAAACCTAGGAAGGTAAATATGAGAAACCTCACAGCATAAAAGAGTAGAGAACAGTGTAAGAGAGGGTGCTACTGTTGTTAGGTGAGCAGTATAGTCGGAAGGAAAATGGTGGTGTTATTTCCTAAGAGCTGCACAAGGAAGCTCTTGCCTGTCTTTATCAGGAACTGAAAGCACTTTTCTATAAAGAAGTAGTTTTTCTTCCATCTCAGTTTAATACTTCATCAGGGAAATAGGCTCCCTCTGGTTTTCCTCTTTGAAGAAAGCATGCTACCATTCAGGTCTCAGCTTTTGACTGCATCCTCTCTGGATGAAAGCTGTTATTTTGCGCTGTGTTTGAATAGTACCTTGAGCAGTAAATGTTTAGTCTGTGCTCCTCCAGTGAACCCTTAGTGTTGCCACACACAAAACTGATTATAACCATCATCCCAAAAACTGAAAGTATGTTTATCTCATGTTTCTATGATTTCAGTGTTGGGATACTAATGCTAGTGTAAATGGCAGGATAAAGGGAAAACCAGACAGATGTCATAGTTCAGAAACTTTGGCAGTGCCAGTCAGCATGTTTTCACAGCTGTGACTGTTGCTGATTTCTGCCATCCAAGACTCCGGGCCTCTATTCCCAAAGCTCTGCCTTGGTGAAATGACTCTCCCAGAGATGGTTCCCATGGTTGCCCTAAGAAGGCAACCTAGAAATGAGTCCCTGCTGCTGCCCTCTGCAGCTGGGGCACACCTTCTGCCTGAACCACAAGCTGGGTCTAGGTGACCTGTGGCTTGTGGGCAGCAAGAAGGCAGCATTCAGGTGTGAAGAAGACCAGGAAGTGTGTATCTTCAGATGCAGTAGTTCTCTTATCCCTGTCTGGCCCACCAGCTTCTCTGTTGACACTTTCTGGTGAATTTTGGTGACATTTCACATAGCTGTGCTGGGCTGTGTGGCATAGCATTCATCCACCATCCTATCTGGGCTACCTCAGGCTTGTGTCAGAGTGTGGGAAGTGAAGGTGCCACTTTGTTTTTAGACTGTGACCACATTACTTTGAATTGTTCTTCTCCCCTTTGTAAACAGGCCATGCAGTAAGTGTGCAGCACCGCCACAGAGAGGCCAGGTTTGCAAGAGGGATACAGGATGAGCTGGGTGAGAAACGCTTTACCCATCCCATGAAAAGTTTCTGAGTCTTACAATTTTTCAGAAGAAAATTCTATTCAGATTGCACAAAACTCCCATTTCCAAGGGTATTTTTCTAAGGAACTGAAAGGGAAGATGAAAAAGCTACATTGAATAAACAGCAGTGGAAAAGTCAGGCCAGACAGACAACGTCAATCACAGACTTACCAATGCTGGGCCACTTTCCTGTCTTTTGTTGAAAATTAGTAAAATGAAAGTGAAATGCAGTGGGTGGATTTTAATTGCAACATCATTCTCTGTGATGTCCCTTTACATTGAGCCTCTAAGAAATACATCCCATCCCCATTAACTGCAGAAGTAACTTCCCTTCTGCCCCTCTTGCAAAACATATTCCAGGAAATCATGAGGGAAATAATATGTCTAGTGAGAAATCCACTTCCAGGAAAAAGAAACTTAGGCTGGATGGACCAAAGAGAAACTGAACAGTGTGGAGGGGAAACACAATCACAGAAAACTGTGTGGTAGCTGCATATCTCAATGCAGAAGTAAAAATGTGTTAAAAAACATGGTTTGTGATGAGATGTGTTAAATAATTTTGAAATAAGAAAGATAAGAACATTATTTACACTTATCTTAAGCCCAATCCTTATGTATACATTTCAAATCCAAAACAAGACAAGGATCTTATTAAAAAACATCTATGTAGTCATATGACCAGAGACATTATGAGAGCACACGAGTGAAGGCAGCTAACATAGGTTTGTCCATGCAACCATCAAGCGGACACTTCCCAGTCGCTTCCCAGTTTGACTCAGCAATCAAGATCACTTTCTTTCTTCAATGTAATTTCCATGGTCCTTATTAGAGAAAAAACAGAGTCACCCTTATTGCGTTGTTGTGCAGGCACATGCACCCTTTCACGTCAAATTTTGTTGTGTGTGAGCCTGAGTTTGAAAGTTGGTGCTTCCAAGCTGCTGGCAAGTAGAATTAACTATGTTTATAAATCTGAGTGGAAAAAAAGTGACAACCCAGTTTAAGCCAAGTCCAGGGAGATGGCCATAACTGGATAGCATTCCCACTAATGTCATGGATTCTTGTTCCCCTTCTGTTCAGGATAAAAGTGTCCACAAACAGAAGGGAAAAAGGAACAGTAAGAATTAATAAAGACAGCCTACAGACATGCTTCAGGAGACTCTTTTTTCCCCTGTCCTTCTTGTTCAGAGCAAGAATGATGCATAGCTTCTTCAGGTGGCTCTACAGAAACCCTGCAAACCCATTCCAGCCTGTCTTCCCTCTTGACGGTCTCTGCTGTGGCTTTGATCTCCCTCCCAAAGGAAAAGCAAATGGAAAACCAGGCATAAACAGCTGAGCAGCTGGAGGACAGGTTCTTCCTGCTTGTCACTTTTCCTAGGGTCTCTGACCTCCATGGTACCACGGCTCTCAACTATGGACACTACCCTAATTGGGTAACTGGGGGTGATCAGAGCTTCTTGCTCCTCACTGAGCACTGTCTTTCATCTACCCAACTTCTTCATATCATTATATGTAACTTTCACTGGTATCTGCATTTCTTACTCTACCCCACCATCAGACCATGGTCTGAAAATAGAAAATAAGAGAGAAAAAGAGAATAATACCGATCTACATAGGTATTAAAGAACTCTTTCTCTCTGCTAATTATTACTGGGTATGCACCTTAAGGTTCTTTCCAAACCTCACCATTCTATGATTCAATGATTCTATGATTATGCATTTGTTTCCTTGAAGATATCAGCCAAATGACCTTGCCATAAGCCCCCCCATTTGAACCCTTTGTCATTGTAAGGGTTGAGTCAAAACACTATTCATGGTGGCTTGCACCAAGTGAGGGCTGCTATCTCAAAGGGTGCGTATTTGCATCTGAGGAGTCAGCCAGCTCCTCACCTAGTGTCTCTGTCAACTGCTGCCTCCCTGCCTCATGGGAGCAGGAACAATATGTGCCAACACAGATGGAAGCTGTTCAACTGACTAAACCATCTCCCTCCTCCCTGCACTGTTGCAGCTGATTTGACAGCTGTCAGATGTTCTCAGCACGGTGGCTGCTGTTGTTGCTGGATTGGTACTGATGGGAAATTTGCCTTAAGTGTTCCTGTATTTATTTGTTATTTGGACAGGCCAACAAAGTGTTCCCAAGGCAACCCAAGTTTGGGAAGGTCTTTGGCTATGTTTGGTACTTTCTACCTCCCCAAAAGCCGAATGGGATTTAAGAAAATAATGTGAAGGTATTTGTATCACTCTGTAGCTTTCCATATGCCAAACAGCAAAAACACTGAGAAGGTTTGTGGGTTCCTCAGATGAAAGCTTTTCAGATTCGTACATCAGGGATTGCAATCAATTCCCCATTAAAACATCTTTAGTCCCCTTCTACAGAGAGCTACAGTCAGCATGTACATTGAAGATTTGTTACTAGATGTTCTTAAGTTGAAGTGTAACCAGTCCTGGAGGTGTTGAGAGAAGTGTGAGCGTACATGCACTCTCCCGTAGGACAGCAGGTTAGCCAGCACTAATGGGGTGAGGCCCAGTGACAACTGGAGAGTCTGTAGAACAAATGAGCTATGACATGTGCAAGTGCTGTTGTCCATAACCAGCCAATACAGTAGGATGGTCTCTTGGTTTTCTCTACACTTTTGTTATCATTGCATATTTTACGGGCAGATTCAAACACCTCCTGAATTCCTGCAAGACCTTAACAGGATTCATATTTTACACTTTGCATTATAATGCTACTTATTAAAAGAAATGTTACTTTCCTGTTCTCCTGTGGTCATACATACCACTTTTAATCCATCAAGTTTGGGAAGAAGGAACAGCTTCTGTCCACGTTCAAGATTATTAGCCTGCCAAAGTCCTGTTAAAGGTTTATACAGTGTGGCAGCATGGTGGAGATGTGTTAAAGGATCTCAGTGATCCAGGGCCCACTTACAGTAGAAGAAATTACACTAAAGGAAACATCTATCTCGCTGTGGCCCCCCAAGTTAGTCCAAGGCGGAGTTCATTCAGAGCAGAGTTCCACTAGGGACACAATAAAATCTCTTCCTTCATAAGATTTTGTCTGATAGTAGATCTTTGAATCATACTCTTTTTTTCAGAGATGAGTCATTGACTAAAACTTGATTCAAGCACCATTTGGAGAAACTTGTCTCTGAATCATTGTTTTGCAACATTACAATATTTCTGTGACAACTCAAAAATCTAGATGCTGATCCCCACCCCTTTTCTCTCTGCGTCCCTAGACCTGTTATTCCAGATAAGCACCCTGATATTAAATCCATCCTCTCTAATTATCAGATGCAGTCATGCTTTTGCCTTCTGTTTTCTGTAAAAACAATTTGGGGAACGCTAAATAGAGTCTATACTCTTTGTACCTCCTTTCACTGGTGCTGAAAATAAAAGGGACCACAATGAAAAGCACTGCTAAAGGTTAGTTTTACCTCAGCCATGCTCAGTGCACAGCTATCATGAAGAAGAGCAAACTGAAAGGAGTTACACCTCACACTGCAAGAGCCTGTCTGCCCTCTCCCTGACACTGCTCTCATCCAAAATTTGCCAAGGCAGTTACGTTCCCAACTCCTATTTAAAATGAGGGTGGGTAGGTGATTAAGAAGGAAATAAGTCCCTAAGTATCTCTGAGGATCTGATCCTTGACTCCAGTTCCTCACCAGAGCCCTCAAGCGGTAAGTCCCCAGCACCACGTCGCCCGCAGCCACCAAGGCCAGCTCCAGCCTCCTCCTGCAGAGACAGTGCAGGAGTCATGGCAAAGGAGATAAAACCCCACAAGTGGGCAAATGCTGTTTCCATCCCCTCTTCTCTTCTAAGGAACATAGACCAGGGTGTTACCTTGATTGTGTAAAGTGGAGCCATCATACACATGTATCATTGTGAAAGAATCTGTGGTCTCTAATGGAAATCCCCAATTTTAAGGACAGAATTTGTTTACTAAAAGTGATAGAGTATTTAATGACAGCAGGCTTTTATAGGTATTTTCGCATAAAAGCATAATCCTACACCAAAAGCCTCGGATCTGTTCCAAGTTTTGTTGTGACTTATCCCTGTTTAACACCACCTGAATCAGAATGGTGGCATTTTACACATGGTCCTGGGGTGCACGGAGAGCCAGGCTGCAGGGATTGGCCCTCTTCAGTTGTACCTACACGGATACAGAAACAGCCGCACAAACCACTCTGAGAGAAGGCATTTTTGGTGGGAAAATTCATTCTCCAAAACGAATAGTATCTTATACATCAAGAAAAGAGAACCAACGAAAACTGCATTTTGAGGAACTAAAACTATGATCTGTTAAGCAACAATAAAGAAGAAAAAAAAGAGAAGGAGGAGAAAAAAACAACCACAGTGTCTGACCATGATTTCCTTTTAAAGGATTACCTCTGTGTAAGAAATTAAGCAACTAGTTTCAAGCTGATGAAAGTTCGGTTGATTTGTTGTTGGTTTTTTTGTTGTTGTTGTTGTTTTGGGTTTTTTTTAATTACTACAACATAATTCATCATTTAGAAATGAAAGTGGAAAATACGGGCTTTTTTTTTTTCTCTTAGTTTCATTAAAATCACTTTATCTACATAGAATACTGGCCAAATCCCAACCAAAATTCTCTAAGGTAAGCAAGGCAAAAATCAGTGGTGGACCAAAGAAAGGATGTTGTTCCTATTTGTTACTGGATTCTTCCCCCACTGTTAAAAATAAGTAATCTTTGGGGTATAAAATGGGCTTTTGTCTCTGGATCAGGTACTGCGGTGTACTGAAAATGTAAGTGTGAATTTCAAGCTCTGAAGTGATATATAAGCCCAAATGACACTGATTTTCATTCATTTATAGTGACAGTAGAAGAAAGGGGCAAACCTATTAATTACAAGGATAAAGTAGTGATTTCTGTCTTGGTACAAAAGGTATTCTGTTCACACTCCAGTACAGCGTGTTCAACTGAGCACTTGCCTATGCTCTTTGCTGAAAAGTGATAAACTCAATAAGTGCTTTGGTGCACTGGATATCCCAGTGTTCACACAGCATTGCACTGGTGGAAAGGGATGATGTCTGGCTTGTTGTTAAGATATAGGGCAAGAACCACTAATTTCCCAAATGCCTGTAGGAAATTCACTGGCTTGGGGAAGAGTTGCTTGTTTGCCTGTTGTGACTGAAATTAATGCCAAGACTAAAGGTTACTGGGAGTGATAGAGAAGGAAAAAACACCTGGGGGAAAAAAAAATGTAATCACATAAGCCTTGCCTGTGAGACTAGGAGCCCAAATTAAAAGCATACAAAGGATTAAATCCAGTTAAATCTGGTAAAGATTCTGCATAGTTAAAGATAAAGAATTTGGCATGGGATAGCAAAAGTTAGAGGTGCATGTGAGAAGTTAAACAACGGTGCCTTAGAGGGGATAGCTATGGGCTGGGACTATGCAGAATTAGACCCTTGATTCTAAGGGGTCTTTCAAACTTTCTTGCTAAGAAGGCTAAGAGCCCTCTTAGGATCTTGAAGGTACACAGCAGTTGCAATGACTGCGGTGCCATGTGGCCCTTCCCAAGCTCACTTTGAAGGAAGTAGTTCCTCATGAACATGTAGACATGGTGTGACACCATGTCCCATTTTCTGCCTGATGTTTAAAGCATAGCTTCTGCTGTGACCATGCTGGAGTCACCATGTTAGATCCCTTTCCTGAGGTCAGGCAAAGGGAGGGGAGTTCATGCTCAGAAACATTTTTATTACAGAATCTAGATAAAATAGCTAGCTCATTTACCATATTGAATGATTATTTCGTTGTGACATTGTCGTATTTCCTCCTGGAAGTAACTTACATGCTTGAAATAAGTGAGTATTTGATCTGGCCGGAAGGTGACTGTTGCATTTCGATATGGTAAGTAGAACTGCAAAGACCTTGAGGGACACAAATAATGCCCAGAAAATAACATAATTTCCTCACAGAAGATACACTTAAAACACATTCATTTGTCAAAGACTTGCTACAAAGGCTAAATTTAAGGTCTTCTTTTTGCTGTGGCACAGGAGACAACAGAGGCAACAGCTGCCAGACTCTTTACGGGGTTCTCCTGTATGTACCATTTTTTACCAAAAGATATCATAGCACCTTTTATTTTTGGCATTTTATCCATGAGAAACTGAGGCCGAAAGAGGGCAAGCTACCTTTCAGATGTGGCATGGAAAATCAAATGCAAAACAAAGCATACCCTGACGTTCATGCACAAAATCCTGACACAAAGATGCAATTACAGTTTTTGCTTAGTCTGAAAATTCCCTATTAGGGGATTACTGTGTGCTGTAGGTTTGATGAGTAAGCCTGTTCAATTGTTAAAGTAACAACTTTTTCCATGATAATGACGTTCATTAGGATTTTTCCTTTAAGATCAGTACAGGAATATTATCTGCATTGTTTATTCATGTCAGTCTCACAGTTGTGACAGGTTTACATTGCAGCACACTCTCATCCAAAGAAAACTGCGGGAATGCTTGGTTCTGGAACTAAACAGCAATGGTTCAGGGAGGAGGCACAACCACTGAGACATAACACAGGCCTCTCAAACTCCTCTTCTAGCACATCTGGCTCTCCTAAAATAGCACAGATAGGAGTCAATTACAGTGATATGTTGTATTTCAGTGCCTGAGTTTAGCAAATCGCAAATGTTTTTGCTGAGTATAGCACAGAAGGTGATTAACTTAGAGCTATAATAGTTCCAGAGGGTTATGTTTGAAAGATACACTCTGGGGATCCGTATATAATGCAGTAAGAACAGGCACTCTGCCTTGTTACTTACCAAATGGAAGTAGTACCAGCATCTTAGGTTTGGCATAACCTAGAGGATAATGAGTGTTCACTTTTACTCTCTTGATACTAAATTCAATTAAGTTACACAAGGACAGGATTAGTTCACAGTGTTGCACAAGCAATACTAAGACTGTCTGTAGCAATATGGTCTTCTTCCACACAATTGTTACAGCAGTTGCTGTACATCTTTTTGCTTAGCATTTTTGTGTTCTGTGGTGCCTAAAGACCACACACAGAGACTGTTTTCAGAGGGGAAAATCCCAAAGAAACATACTAATCTGAAAAATGGGAGAAAAGGTAAAGCTTAAAGTACAAGTAAACCTTTAAAAGAAAGTGGAAAGAGAGAACAAAATCTTCTTTTTAAGCTTCAGCCACAACTGAACAGGGAAATGGACATGGTGGCATGCAGGTACCTTCTCTACATACTCCTTTATTCTCTGTCATCTCTGTGCAGTGACTGCAGATCTGAAAGACAGGGTTCAGAGCAGGCACAAACAAGTGGAATAAGCAAATGAAGCCAGAACAGAACCTGGTCTGCATGGCAGAAGCAGCAATTAATGGCCAGCTTTGCAGGAACACAGGCTTGAACAGAACAGCCTGGCCTTCATGCTGAGCTGTCTCCAACAATGAGCTGACATAGCTGAACTCAATCTCAAAAGCAATTTTCTTCTCCCCACCCCACTCTCACTAGCAAGTGATCCCAGCTCCTGCTTGGTCTGGAGAGTGGGAATTCCTCTTTTATTCCTGGTCTGGAAAAGGTACTGTGCTTTTGCAAATTTGGAGGCAAGGACCTGGCTGTCCCAGTGCCAGGAGCAACAGCCGTCAGTGCACCCTAGTTGTGCTGGTCAGTGTTGGTGTCCAAGGCCAGCTTCCCCTGCCCCACAGCAACACTATCCACATGCCCCCACAGCAGCAGCAGCAGCAGCAGCAGCAGCAGCAGCAGCAGGCCCCACAGGCCCCCCCAGCAGCAGCAGCAGCAGCAGCAGTGGTAGTCCTGTTTGCCCAGAGACCTCGTGGTTCCCTGAGGCAGGAGGCAGAGCCCATGCCATAAGAAGCATTTGCTTTCTGAACTCCTCATACGGTAGTCACACTTTAAAACGGGACAGCAATACAAACGTGTTTATATAAAACACTAACACAGCAGCTGTTGCTAGTAGCAACAATATGGCAATCACCAGCTAATATGGAGATGTTTGTTTCAAATTTATCATCTTGATTTTGATGGGTTGCCAAAACTTCACAGGAGAACATTTTATTTTGCTGTGTGTGGATGTGCATGCACAAGGACAGGGCATGACAGCAAATAAGTCTCCCAAAAGTACAGGGTCAGATTTGTGCAGGGTAGTTTAACTGTAGCCAGCAGAGTTGTGCTTGGAAGGATTTGCTTTGTCTGATACTGCTTTTGACTAGAGGAGTGAGTCCAGGTGTGTGGTCATAAATGCTCCCATTCATGGTTAATTTAGTGGTGATGATCTGGTTACGGGTAGTTCTACTTATTACTTAGGAAGCAGGTACAACACAGGAGTGACAAATTCACAAGGGCATCACTATGATGAACAGGTTGGGCATATTCCCATCATGTCACTGGGGCTTGGAGGAGGCCAATTGAAGGTGAACAATGGGGAAATTCCAGCTACTCCTGGTTGTTCCTCCTGGGCGCCTATGGTGACAGCCATGTTCATGGCCATGGGCACTTTCTTATGCCTGGAACAGTGCCTGCTATACTGGTGGAATTGTAAGGTCTGGACACTCCTGAACCTGGCTTTCTTTTCTAGTTTTTGCATCAATGGGGCACACACAAAATGAAACCCAAAATTACACCTAGACCGAGTTTTCTTGGTCTTATTTCAGGATGCCTCCTAAGCCATTGGCAGCCTGCAGAACACCTTTTGTGTGAAAGTGAGATGACTTACGCTTGAAAAGGCAAATTAGAATTCAATGTGAAATCCAGGTTATTTCTGGTTTCCACTGATTCCACTTAGAGATCTGAGTGATTCCCAGGCACCACCAAGCTGCAACAGCAACCTAAATTCAGACACAGCTGAACACAAGCACAGACCCTTTGGGAAAATGGTCTAGATGCACCCGCCCTCCACAGCTAAAAAACTACCCGTTGAAAAGAGACACCTGATGATGAGTAAAAAACTTCAGAGCTGCCAACTGAGCCTCGAGGGGGGCACCCATGAAAGAATAAAGAAACCATCCTGCAAATGCAGCCAAAAGGGTGTTACGGGAAGAGCACAGATTACACTTTGGGATGTATTTATGGTATTATTTTTGATTTGTAACTTTTTCCTATGCGGTAGTAGCCCAGTGTGTAGAAAGGTGGTGCAATCTAACTCACATTGCAGTCTAATCTGGATATCTATTTAAGGATAGAAATCGGCTGAACAGAGCTGTGAAAAACTGCGTGGGCTTCACTTTCCAAAGGCAGGGTTAGTATGACCTGACTAAAACTGCAGTAGTTCAGCACCAGCTGGGTTGATGGATCTCACTCTGAACTGTTATAAGGAGGAGGTAGGGACTGATCTGATGAAAATTCAGGCAACCCTCTTTTCTGTGATCGAACTCTGAACCGGGCCTGTGCAATCCGCAACACCTCTGGAGAGTAGTAAAAAATCAGAGCTGCCTTCAGTAGCCATGCAGAAATGCAACCTGTTCCCAGCAACCCACATGCCACCTTGTTCATTGACTCCACAGACAGATCGTGCAGAGGTCTCCTTTCCAAAAAGACAAATACCCAAACAACACAACAACTCTCGGACTTTGGTAGAACTGCCTGCCTTATTTTCATAAACATTCCTATTGTCCTCCAGGGAGACTGCAGTTGTGCCAGTGAAGAATCCATTTTCCACACAGACAGGCACTGATGAAGGCTCTTTCTATATGAACTCAAAAGAGTCACTGCTCCAGACGTGTCCTGCTGTCCCCTCCTTACAGCTACACTCCTGCTGTGCCCTTGATGGTACAACAACAGGGCCAAGGCGGGTTTCAGGGTTCATTCACGCTCACTCATTTCTAAGAGCCATCATGTCAAACATTTGTAGTAGAAATAAAAAAGTGAGCTGTGGCTGGGATTTTCCCATCTGTGGTTTGATAAGGAGAGAAGAAAGCAGATGCTTTCCAGCCACAGCAGATTTGTTCTTTTGTTCTTTTGTTTACTATCAGCTTCCAATTCCTTTCTCCTCTCAAGTGATGCTGCCCCTTCCTTGCTGGAGTCCTTCACTGAGCCACAGCATAAGAGGAGAGAGGAGAAAAGAGGAGAAAATGCCTAGCTTGACTGTCACTCACACAAAGGGTAAAATAGCCATTTAGTCTGTGTCGGCGGCAAGCACTATACAAGCCCTCTCTCCAAAAACTGGCTGGGTAAAGTGCTTTGGAGTGGACCACAAAAGCAGCTATGGCCTGGGACGCCATGGCTCTGGGGCCTTCCCGTTCCTGCCTTCCCTCCAGTGAATCATTTCAGCAGAACTGAGGGAAACAACCTGATGTACAGGAGGGGAAGAACTCAAATTGTTCTCCATATGGGCAGGCAGGCCTATACACATACCTTCCATATACAGTGGCCATTACATCTCCACAACTTTTAGTAGATGGGAAGTAATTTGATAGAGATACAGCAGCGTATGTGCCAACGGACAGCCTGGTGATGTGCTATCAATATGCCACCTATTACTGTATCTTTTCCTCCAGGGAAATTGGAAGTATTATGCCCTGTGTACAGCTGTGCCCTATTTGTAATCTAAGCTTCTGGCCTGGCTAATCACTGCCCATTAAACTCCCATTTTCTTCATGAGTCATACATTTTCCAGATCAAACCCCACGTCTTCATCATGCAACATGCTGAGCTCAGAAATACATCTGTGTACAGTGCTGGAAGTGAAGGCAAGGCAGAACTGAGCTGCACAGGTCTCTGAGATACTCTCTGAGGTATGTTTAGATACACATTTAACAGACCTACTGAACAATATGCCACTTGTCCCAGGAATCCTGCTGGGACTGCCAGCAGGGGTGCTGCAGCTGCTAGGGAGCCTCAGAAGAAATTCTCAGGAGAATGCGATGCAGAATGACAGTATTTCTGCAAGAATGTGCATCTGACCATGGAATTTACTAAGGGAATTATAGATGCCACGGGACTGCTAATCAACAAAAAATCAGTTACAGCAGTGAGTAGAAGATCAGTGGTAAATGTACAGGGCTGCAGAGCAATTGATTGAGATTGCGCAAGTTTGAGTCCTAAACAAGCCTATAGACTTCAGGAGCATGGACACAGTGGTCCTCAGGAAGACTTCAAAGGTCTTCTACAGCATCTCTGTCCCTGCAAAAGCAGGGCAGTTCTCCTTTTGCCCTTCTGGACACATCTCTGTCAAACCAAAAGTGAATTTTGCACCTTGTATTTCTGCCAGAGTCAAGCTGAGACCACCCATCAGTTTTGTGTGACAACCCAGGATCAATACTACATGGGCCAGGTCTGATGTGGTTAAGCAGAGTGGCTTTCAGGTTGAATTCAGCAGCGGATGTAGCCGTAATGTGCATCTGCAAAGAGCTGTGCTATGACACAGCCTCATCCCCTGCACCTGTGGAACAGAGCATCCACTGTGGGAAGCAGCAGAGAGACCACAGTTTTACAAGCGTGCTTTCCACCTAAGTCCATCACTGAAATATTCCAACCCTTTGACGCTCAGCCCTTAGCTCCTCTTTTTCACTAGATCAAAAGACTGGTACCCAGAATACCAGCTTGTAATTCGCCTTTGTCATTGAATCAGTAGAACTAGTATCAGGCATTTAACATCAAACTGGATGAATTTTCATAATGGTCTGGTAGAGTGAGTACTGTTGTCCTTATGTTCCTGATGTGCCCAGGTTAGGGGGAAGTCAGCAACAGACCCTGAGGAGGTACAGGGAGACCAGAGGTAGATTTTTCCTGATTTCTTGGTCTCTTCAGTTGAATTAAACTTTGTTACTTGGACATATAATTCTTACTAAGACATATTTTAAGCAAGACTTTTATTGCATCTTGTTATACATTACTAAGTAATTATGTAATACTTCTGTAGAAGTTCAATACTTAGATTCTCAAGAACTAGTTGGCACTGGCAAAGTGTGTGTCTACGTCTGCTCGCAGACAGTAAACTGTTGCCATTAGCTTTAAAAAAAATACACAAAATCATTTATCTGAACCTTGGCTATTCCACTCCCCCATGTTTTTAACTATTCCTACTGTAGCTTCATCTGGTGATGCATCTTTAAACTGCAAAGTCTAAGATCTCTGAGCAGCCAAAGGACAGGCTGTACCCACTGCCCTTTAATGGTAAGGAGAAGCTGCCCACACTGCAGCCCCCTTTGCACATCCCACCTCATGATGATGATGCTGGATGGAACCTTTACCTGGCGAGTGTCTCATCTTTTCCATCCATAACAGCTAGAAGGGTGCTTTTTTCAATTATTTTTATTCTCTAAGGAAAAAAAACCCCAACTTCCCTAAAAGGAAAGAGGAAGACAGAAATTTCATAGCTCCTCAGTCCTGCCCCATGATGCTTCTTCCTGTCTGTGAATTTCCACCTGCCCCTTCTGCATATATAAGGCAGCACACGTGGGGTAGAACTGTTTAGTCGCCTGCCTCCGTGCAAAGGATTAGTAGCAGTGGGGAGTGATGCTGTTTCTCCTTGCCTCTGCAGCTCACGGGAGGTGAAGGAGCTCTGGCTGGACTCACTCCTTGGGTAAGTACTGCCCGGGATAAAATCTGTGGCGTTGCGGTCGAAGTCGGTGGGGTGCTCCAGGCGCGGCTGTACAGAGATGTGCAAAACTACAGAGAGGGGAGAGGTGCTCCCAGTGCCAAGTGCAGCTCGTGGGCAGCACTGACTGAGTAGCCGAGCTTTGCGTTTGCAGGTAACAACCACATGTAGCTGTCACCACTTGCTCATTTTTTGCATGGATTAGAAATGGAAAGCTGCTTCTTTTCTGTTTTAATCAAGAGGCAGATAGGGCAGCAGGGCTGAGTGCACTCCACAGAAGGGCTTTATGATTGACTTCTGTAGGATACCTTGCTTGTTCAGGACCATACTTAAATGCTAGACTGGCTTGCAGGGGAGAAAGACAAGAAGGGTGCAGTTTTACAAAGCTCTTTCTCTGTCCATTCCCTGTTCAACAAACAGGCAAACAAAAGGACCAAAGGAAAGCAGAGTGTCCAGAGCTCCCCCGATCAAACTCCTAATGAAAGTGTTAAGCAGCTGTAATACTGTGAGTGTCTTTATTGTTTCAGCTCTGCCAACAGAGTTATTTTGAAAAGCTCTGATTTCTAAACCGTAGCATTCAGTTACTCACGTGGTGTCTTTGTTTTCTTGCCTAGTCAAAGACACTAAATGCTGGGAACATGGAGAGTTTGATTGAGCGTCCATCAGAGGTAAGCAGCTGCTGCATTTCCCCCTCCCTGATCCTTCTTGGGTACACATGTGGAATATCTTAGCAAAGTGGGGGTGGCCCCTGTAGGAGCTGCCGGCTGCCTACCATTATCCGAGAGTGGGCAGAGCCTTTCAAAGGCAAACCGTGCAACACTGCAGAAGGAGCTGGGCATGGCTGTGAGCAGCCAGCTCATTCCCTGGGGTCCCAAGGAGCTTTGCTCAGGAATCTGGCAGGCTCCAAAGCCACCAGGGCTCCCTGGAGGAGTTTGGAAGGAAATCTCCAGTGTCAAGGGAGTACACAGAAGAGCAGGCTGTGCCCGGCTGTGCCTCCTCCGGAGCTAAAGAGCAGCCTGAAAGAGCTCAAGACTGTGACCTGCTGGGCAGGTCTAGGGTGGCTGGCTGCAGGGTTTACCATAAACCAGCAGTGCGGCAGCATCACTCCTGGACTGAGGCACCTCTTCAGCCTCGGAGTGCTCATGCCCTTCGCCTCAGGGTGTTGGGAGCGCTCTAGTTACTCCCTGGAGCCTCCCACAGGTTTCTGAGGAACTGCAGCAGCTCGCTGGTGGCCTCTGCTGCTGGTAGCAACTGCGTAACCCCAACATGCTTCTTGCAGGCTGATACCAAGAAATGTCCCCCGCTGGTCCTAGCAGATACTGAAGACGGACGTTGTCACTTAACTGGTGAGTTTTAAAGACAAACTGAGAAGCTGCCTTCTTGTATAACACCTACAAGCTGGCACTTCTTCAAACCAACCCAAAACTGCCCACTTCACCTCCCTGATAGCGATCCACCAGCACCACCCAGGAGATGGCTTAAGCCCTGGAGTGCCAACTCACTTGCAAATGGCTTCTTTCCCTTATGTTCAGTGGCAGAGGTCTTGTACCCCCGTTCTCTAGTCCTCAGAGCCCTGTTTCATTATGTTCTCTGGCAGTAACGGGAAGAAAATATGCTCCTTTCTCCCTTGAACATCGACACTGAGGTGTGGCACTTAAGGAAGTACCAAGTACTGCTATCAGCGGTTCCACACCAGAGCAAATAAACCCTCTTAGCAGCAGCAACAGCACTTGTTTTATTCTTGCCATGCAACACCTCAGCACCCATAAACAACCCAGAGGAGACCATTAGCATGGCAAGGTCAGATTTGGAGTAGACCATCATATCAGACCACTTTTTAGGAGTATCAAAAGCAAACTTTTTATATGATACTATAATGTTAGATGACTTTCTCATAGCTTTTAACCCCTCCCTACTTGTGGCTTGTGCTAAGCCACAAATATTGGTCCTGAGAATGTCTTATCTGCATAAAAGACAACTTCATTTTGGAATAGAAAGGCAAGTCCTTTATTGGAAATTTGCAGAAGGCTTTCCTCTAGAAAGCTTTCTAGCAAAAGGATTGTTCTCTCACTGTTTCTCAAAGGGAAAAAAGGCACACTCCATCCCAGTACAACCATCATCTCTAAATTTCTGTTCCCGCCTCTTTCAGATGCTGATGTGAAACTGATGCTAAGAAATTTCTGAACCTGAAGCCTGTGGGATGCTCCTGTGGTCCTCTGGAGCAAGAATTACCTTCCACTGGCTGGCTGGCAGGGGACAAGCACTAGCTCTAGCAGGACCCATTATCATTAGAGCTGGCTCCAAAGCTGGCAGAGCTGGAACTATGTGTTTTCATTTCAGCCTGTGAAAGAGGCTGAAAAGCAGGAGCCCCTAGTTCCAGTCTTGCCCTAAGGCTGGGGCACAGTCAGACTGTGGAGTGAAAATTGTTGTCCTTGCGAGCTGGTCAGATGACATATCTACCTTAGATAGTTATCACAGAAACCACTGCAATATCAGAAATCTCTGTAAACGCTGTATTTCTGTGCCTTGTATGTTCCCACTCTCTAAGAAGAAACAGTGAGTAGAATGTAAAAGAAAACACCCCAAACAGGAAAGGTGGTGTCCTTAGAAGGATGGTCACAGTTCTACAGTTTAGGCAGTTGTTTCCTTAGTAACCACTTAGTTGTCTTTCAGTTTCTCCCGGTTTAGTTTGAGTTGTTTTACGACTCTGCACTGCACACAGACGAAAGACCACATAGCACTCACTCTCTGTTTTGTTTTGGGTTTTTTTTAACTGGTTTTTTGCTTTCCTTTTGCTTGCAGCAGATGGAACAAAGAAAAGAAAGAAGGTGATACCACAGTCATTTACTCTGAGACGAAACTCTACCAGTGGGAATTCCCCAGGGCAGCTCGACTCAGGTGCCAAAATTGCTCTGTTTGGCCAGCCTCTGGCAGATATCTGTGGGGAAAATGACACACTGCCCCAGCCCATCCAGGTAAGCAAAGCTGGTGATAGAGTTATCATACCCTGGCTAACAGTGTGAGGCAGGTCCCTGGTACTTGTGCTGCAGCACAGAGGAGATGAGTGATTTTGGTGTTTCCCCTCCACACACACTTCTGATAAGCTCAGGGCCCATCCCAGATGTAGAAAGGGTCAGGTCTGCAGGTTTTGTCCAGCTCACCCAACTTTCACAGGAAGTAACTTTGAGTGGAGACAACCTAGGAACAGGAATATGAGTTCTCTTCCTTAGTATAAACATCTGTGATCCTACAGAAGTTATTTCAGCAGCACAAACTTCCAAGGATTTCTGTATTTTCCTTAAAAAAGTGTTCAGCTGTGAACTGCCACTGACAAATACCTAAACATATCTTCTGGATAAAAACACTCCTGTGTTTTTACTCCCACTGAGTTGGCTTTTCCAATAGACTGGCTAATGTCTCTTCTAAGCAATATTTTCTTGGCTTGGGAGGGAAAGGATTTGAACTAAGACTTAAGACATCCCTTAATTTGCTCCTGGAAAGAAGCAGGGATGCCTCTAATGAAATTAGTGGAACTCATCAGTCAAAACACAGGGTGGGTTGGGGAAAAGTCAGGTTATTTCCATACTTGGAAAAAAAACTAGATGATGACCTAATCAGAGCAAAGTGTACTTCTGTTTCTAAAGAAATGTTCAAATACTAAAGGACCTTTTTTCAATAAGTGCTCTGCCATTCCTGTCTGTTTTTTCCCTGCAGGATCTCCTTGCTGTATTGTATATGAAAGGACCTTCCACTGAAGGGATATTTAGAAAAGCTGCCAATGAGAAAGCACGAAAGGAGTTGAAGGAGGACCTAAACAAAGGCATGAATGTTGATTTGAAAAGCAAATCTGTGCACCTGCTGGCAGTGATCTTGAAGGTGAGCTCCTCTGACCTGCAGCAGTGGGAAGACATTGCTAATCTGCACAAGCCCACTTCAGTGCCAGAGCTGACCTAGGTGGGATTCAAAGCTAAAGCCAGAGCACAGACAGACTAAATGTTTCAGGATTGGGCATTTTCCTTTTCCACACGATTTTCAGCCCCATTTGTTGTGCTGTGGATTCCCTGCATGCCCATGGGAAACTCACTTTGTCCTCCTCAGCACCCTCCCAGGGAGGAATACTGAGATTAGGCATGAGTGAACAAAAAGAAGCTTAGGCCTGGGTCCTGTTGTTACCTCAGTGCCAGTGCACTTGGCATATATTTTGTATTGCACTGCTCTGCCAGTGCTGATGGTCGGGTAGCTGAAGCCAGCCTGCCTCCTAGCGAGCTCATATCGCAGTGATGCTCCGTCTGTGCTCAGGGGTAGTGTCCACAGCCTCACCTAAATCTCTTGTCCCTGCAGGACTTCCTCCGAAATATTCCCTCCAAACTCCTGTCAGCAGACCTCTATGAGAAGTGGATACAAGCTCTGGAGAAGCCAAGCAAGCAGGAAAAAACTGAAGAATTGAAAGAGTAAGTTCTGCAACCAGAAAGTTTTGTAACCAGCCCCAATGTGGAGTGGGTGATAGGGGCCAACAATACCTCTTGAAATTGAGAGTCTCATTTTAAACTATGTTATTTATATCAGCCTGCTATTGCTCCATGGGGTTTGGTTTAGAGGGTTATAGCAATAGCACTTCCTGGAGTTACTTGAGATTGCCCTATGAAATGACCAGCATAGTAAGAGGAGAGAGGCTGCAGTGTGCCACTAATGCAGACAGTGCTGTGGGACAGGCACAGACAGGGAGTCTGCACATCTGCTGGTGCTGAGGTCAGGTGC
>NW_009934293.1:0-16391 GCF_000696875.1 Nestor notabilis
GCCGGCTGGGCTTAAACCACGACACAGCTTCAGCTGAATTTCCTGCTCAGATCTTTCCCTGCTCTTGAAATTCCTTCAAGCTTCAGCTGTTGCTTTACCACAGTTTTAAATTAGGAAAAACGCAGTCCTTTTGGACTGCTGCTCTGGTTGTAATGTTAACCTAACAAATGTAAACCCAAATAAACATAACTCTTTACTTTTAGAAAAGTCCCATATTTGTTTCTGTATTTAAAGAAGCACTTTAAATGTCTTCTTAATTAATTCTTAAATGTTTCTTATACAGATTTGATCATTTAAATGATCAAAATCAGCCTAAAATAAGCCTCATTCCATAGCTCTCGTTAATCTGGAGTGAGAACCTCCTTTGCAGTCAGAGTTACGGGTTGGTTCCTACTTGCTCATTCTCTCTGCTGGGTCTGCTGTTTGGTATTGTCTTTTTGCAGAGGCATTCTTTTTCTTTTTGCATAGTCATTATTCTTTCTTAGTAGGCAGAAGATAAAATAAGGAATTCAGGGGAGCCTGGATGTTGCAACTGTTTCTAAAACAAAATGAAAGTTTGGTTTGCAATTAGGAAAAACAAGTTTAAAGCATGATTCCACACATAAACAAAAAGAACTTTCATTTCAAATAATGGCAATACATTTTCTCACTTAAAAATATAAAGGTGTTATTGCTTCTGTCCCAAGAGAACAACTGAAAAAGTTAAGATAGGGAAGCTGCAGCATATATTTTCCTTAATGTTCATTGTTCCCAAGCTCTCATTCATTCTATGTGCAGCACAGCACCAGTTAGTGAAAGGGCAAAGATCTCAACACATGTAAGAAGCAGCAAAAACTGTGATCAGTGAAGAAAGACTTCATACAAAGCTCGAATGACAACTGCTGGTGTTTACTCAGAAGACTATTCTCATGTTTTTTAACCTTCCCTCATTGTTATCATGTGACAAGAAGTGTTTTGTCTAAATCTTGTCTCCTGGACAAGAAGAGAATGTATTTCAGTATCTTTTCATTTAACTGAATTTTTAACAGTTGGAATGTTCTTTTTATTGGATTTTTTTCTCCCTTATTCCACCCAAAAGCCATAGATGGCTGATTTGTCTGCTCTAAATCAGAACATAGCATCTTCCCTGATTTATGCAGTGAACAGAAATTCTCAACCAGTAAGCAGTTGTTAATTAGTATCACAGTACCTTAAAGAAGAGTTGTTGAGTCTTTTAATTTTGCAAAGTTAATTTTATTTTCATTTCCCTGCAGACTGCTTTCTCCATGAAGTTTAGTAATGTTAATGATAAAGTAATTTGCAATTACTGTGATACAACTCTGGTTAAGACAAGCTAAAAGGAGAATTGAGCTCAGAACTAGTGATCCTCTCCTTATTTAGTAGTTGATTTTATTAATGTGATTTAGTTGAAGGGTATCTATGCTATGCTTTGGAGTAGTAAGTTCAGATGTTTACCTAAAATTAAATCACTCACCAGGATTTTCTGACACAGACAGTATTTCAGTGTAGTGAAATTGTGTGCCAGGTTCTCTGCTTCAATTAACTTGATCTGACCTTACTGGAGTTGGAAAATTTATTACTTACGCTGCTTCCAAAGTGACTTGCAGGTCCTATTATTTTCCAAGCAAATACTCATCAAATTCCTGATCTGTTTTGAACAGGAACCCACTTATAGAAGAGATCGTGTACCACTGACTCCTTTGTGTTTTTTTAACTTTGTTTTTGCAAGAGTGTAATACTGCTTCCACTACAACGTTTCCAGTTCCAGAATTTTTGTTATGAATAGACTATACTTTGAGGGGAAAAAGGTGAAAATACAAGGCAGCATATGCTGTATTTGTATTTTTCTATGTGCAAACTTGTTTCAAGCTGCAAAGTGAAACGACAGGTTTTCAGAATCCTGTAGATACTTGCAGAAGTAACGTTGCCTGTACTTACTGTCACAGGAGGCCAAATAGGAACCACTGAAGAAAGAAAATAGAGGTTTTGAAAATCTTAATGTAAGGTGTTGCTAACATCCCTACCCATGACTATACTGTTTGTCCAAAAATGCTGACATTAAAATTGTAGTTATATGGTATCTTGATAACTTGATAGTTGTTCTCTCTCTAATGAAATGTTACATTTTAGGTCCTGCTTTTGATGTTTTCAGTATTACCTATATAAACAACTAGCATGTTCATCAGCGATATTTGTATGAAAAGTGAAAGGGTTCATGCCATTTCAAGCAGTTGTAGGTTTCTGGCTGTTCCTGATATGTCTGTTCTGTGATAGTCATCTTACTTCTAGTATTTCCAGAGGTTTTGGTTTTCTAAATATTAGTCATGTAGCAGAAGTTCTTACATCAGACTTACATAGCTGAAGAGTCATTAGTTGTTTCAGACATGTAACGGACAATTTTATGAGCCATGAATTAGTGCAACAGTGTGGTGTCAACTTTGGCTTTGCTATACTCTTATTGCTGATATATCAGCTGGCCTTCCTGAGCTAGGGAGGAGGAGACAGAGAAGTCTCCAAAGAAGGCAGCAATGTAGCAAAGGAAAGATGAACATGAGTCTTCATCATTCACCAAGCTCTTCCAGGATACAACTGTGGTACTTTCATATATAAGGACTTGGGAAATGTTAAGTACTTTGTAGTTCAACAGTAACTCAATTTTTAGAAACACTTTTTAAAGAAAAAAGAAAGAAATAGTAATACCAGCTACTCAGAGGAAGCATCATCATAATCCTTCTTTTTACGTGCAGTCTGAGAATTCAAAAGAACTGTTTTTTAAGAGCATTACTAGGTGAATACCATGTAATTTGGTGTTCTCCATTGAATGTTGTTAGATGTTAGAGCAGCTTATATTTATGATTATTTAGTTAATTAATCAAGACTTTCACTTTGTAGTAGTTTGATGCCCAATAATCAGTAGTAAAGATACCGTAGTTTGAAAACTGATGCTTTCTGTTAAGGTTCTGTACAGCTGTTTCTTCAAAACTGACAGAGAAAAGCAAAAAGGTGACCCAAGGCTAGTTCTCAGAGTACTAAGTACATATTTAAATAACTTGTATGACTCTTCCTTTGCACATAACTTTATTATTGAATTGGACATTGATCCTGTAACCAGAAAGCTGCATAGGTGCCAGATGCTGGATCCTGTGCTACTCTGAATGTGGTCCAATCCGTACTGGAACAAGTTCATAAGGCCTGTTCATTGAATGGCTATCCTGAGGAAGTGTGTAACTGATTCTTCTTTCCTTTGGTCTAAAATCTGTCTTGGAGTCTTGACAAAGGTAAAGGCATTGCCTCATGTCTTTTTAAAAATAATAATAAAAAAGGCACATTTGCCTTTGACTTCCAATTATGTAGGGTTCTGAACAAACTGCCTTGGTATTTTCATAAATTAGAAATGTTTTACAGTGCATGTTTTAGAATTAATCAGTGTTGTAATTTTTTTTTTCCTGCATAAACAGTCTTGCTGTTCTATTAAAAAAAAGAAAAAGAAAAAAGAGCAAATATTGTCACTGAAGGCTATGTTGATAACAGGTAGTATCAGTTGGATAGCACAGCATTGTGCTGTGTTCTGCAGCAGTATTTGTGGGATAAAGTCCTAAAGCAGAAAAAGCAAACACTGGATATTGGAGGGACAGGTCATGTGAATTGACAAGGGGACACTGGATGCCTAAAATTAGGTAGGTTCTTAGGAGAAAGAAAACAAACAATAAAGCAAAAAACAAAACCAAAAGAAGCTGAGAGACCTTGATTAAGAAAAGTAGCATGAGGAGACCCTGACACCAAATATCACAGAACCATCCTGTGATATTTGCTTTTCTTTTGAATTAGCTACCTGACCTGATCATTTTCTTTTTTTCCAAAGGTCCTGCAAGGCATCTAAAATAATTTGCACTCAATTATTCTGAGTTGTATAGATATACGATGACATGAAGTCCTGTGGACATGGCAATAATTATACAGATTGTAATGCTAATCCTTGGTATCAATAATGCCTTTGGATTATTATAGCATTATATACTTCACTCCCAAAGAATAATAACAATATTAAAGCAGCACTGACACTTAGCAGCACTGCTTTGCCAGCCTGTGTTCACTTGGCAATTGGAGTTGCAAAGAAGCATAGAAAGCACACATTACTGGCTGCAGTTCTGCTTCCAAGAGTGGCAGAAAGAATTTGGCATTTAATGATATGCAAAGTGTTGTTCCTGTTTGATTGTAGTATACTATATGCGCCTTGGAGTGTGACTTAAAGTAATTTAACAACTGGAATAACAGGCATTTGGGAAGAAATTAATTTCATATGAAGGCAGATCACAGACACTACACTGGTTCATAAAACTGTTGCCTTGTCATACTGTATGAAGTTGGATATCAAGCTAGCAAGATGATGATGTGGTGGGCAACATCGCTCAGTTGAGACTGGCTGAGATCCACTTCACAAAATTACATAATTAGTGAATTGTGAACACTGCAGCTAGCCTGCTTTACAGACCCATAGCAAAGATCAAATATTTGCATTTTTCTTAACATTTGTCTTAGTATCAGTTTGGACTCTTGCATGCTGGTTCTGCACTACTCAATGGCCACCCATCACTGCCTGCTTCCTCTATTTTATTAACTTGGAGAAGGAGACACAACAGTTCAACAGAAAAGTGTATTTGGTTTTAGAGTCCACTTGCTTCTCAGCTATTTTGCTCATAGACTGGTAAAATTGAATAATTGTTAATAACTGTTGTCCCATCTGTACTGGGAACACAGCTGAAGCTGATGGTATGTTTAAGTAGTTCACAGTGAATCTGGAAAGATAAGAGGGAAAAAAAAAGTAGTAGCAGGCTCTCTTACTTCTCTCAATTTATGTCATTTCTCACACCAGAGATGGATCTGGAAAGCTAAAGGTTTACATTTCAGCTTGCATCGCTTCATACCTGAATGGAGCCAAGAGGGCGGGTTTTAGAACTGTCATATTTTTTCCTTTCCAGTCTACCTCAAACTAGTCTGAGTTATTTTTATGCTAGTAAAAAAAATGAGGAGAAAATTGGAAGTGGTGTGGTTTGTTGCAGGAGAGGTTGGATAGAGGTCACTGGGTTGAAAGACTTAAAGCACTGTCCTTAATGTTTTCATCAGTGTGGTTGAAGATTCTGTATTTAGATGATTACTGAACTGAATAAAATCTGAGGTTGGTTTTGACACCCTCAAGCACTAGTTAAGGCAGAACCCCAAATTTTCCTTTACATAGCATATGTAAATCCCAGTTCTTAATCTTTCATATTCCAGAAGATTATTATAAGAGCTCTGAGATTTTTGAAGTATAACTATGAGGTTTAAATTATTTTAAGAACAGAAAATATTTGCACTTCTTTAGCAGCTTTCATCCAAGAAATTAAAGTGCTTTACCAACCGTAATAAAGCAAGCCACATAACACAGTTGTGAAGTAAGAAAGAGATATAACTAATTCCCTTCTTGCTGTGAGAAAAATGACGTAGCAAAAATTGCAAAATCAAATCTCCTGAGAAAAGACAAACCAATTTTTTCCACCACATATATTTTAAATTCTTCCTCTGTGTTCACGTACTTTACAGTATAGCTCTAAATGTTTATATAAAATACCTTTCTGTGAGATGCATATATATCCTTACCAAATGCATAGAATAACCATACAAGATAGGGTAGAAATATTTGGAGAAATCAATATAACCCAGTCTTCAATCAGTGGACTTTACAATTCCTTGCTATGTTATATCTTTAAATGTGAACTATACAGTATAAATGTTGTATAATGACTTCTACATGTGGAGATAATTTTACTCTTGCACAGGAAAAAACTTATCAATCGTCAATTAAATATTTCCTTTAAACTGAATCTTAGGAAGTTGCATCCTATTTCTGTGTCCCACAATAGCTATCATTTATCTCTCATTGCAGTGATTTTTATGTTAGGATGTCTTGCTACTTAAAAAAAAAAAAAAAAAAAAAAAACGCAACAAAAAAAACCAATAAAGTTTTTAGATCAAGTAAGAAATGGAGAATTAAGACTGTGAGTGATACTTTCTTACCATTTCTGTGTTACTTTTCAGATTTAAACGTCTGACAATACAATTTGACAAACACAGTAGGAGATGGGTGTTACATCCTATTCTCAATTTCGTTGCCATTTTTGTTGAATATTAATTAAGTTCTATGTGACACCTCTCCTAAAACATTAGAATTCAGTGATGTAATGAAATTCATTGTAGAACGTGTCAATGTTCATTTGAGACGTGTTCATCATATTCCCTTCAGTTATATAAAAAAGATTATTTAGGAAATGTTTTAGGTGAAATTATAGTTTAGTGGTCTATTTATCCTTAAAATGAAGTTCTATTCCAGTTGTGGTGGCAAACAAATCTATTATTTTAGGAGTTTTTTCCCCACTTTAGTCCTTAATGTTCTTTGTGTATCAGTAAGTGATCCTTTTTCTGTATTTTAGCAACTAAACTCTGATCAAAGGAATATAAAAACCTAAACATCAAAGCTGCTTCTTAAGGGTTTACAAATCTTTGCTTTCTTCCGAATCACAGAATACGGGTGCTAGTTTTGAGGATACTGTATTTTATCTCTGGGAGTGGAGTGGGTTGGGGGGGAGCCTTCAGTCACTTAAACAGTATCAGATCTATGGGTAATTTTCATCTTTGTATATTATATTAGCTTTTCCATTTCTTCAGCAGAGCCATCTGGACGATAGGCTGCAATAAAGAGTGCATTGAATATAATTATAGTAATTCAGACAAAAAAAGTGTTATTTCACCAAAAATTAATGTTGTTAAAAATTCTAGTATGACTTTCAATTACTGAAAAAAAGGCAGCAGAATTGACTAGACTAAAAGCATATCAAAACAAGTGCAGCAGAGAAATCCATAAAAAGGAGGAAACTAAAAAAGAAGTCATATAAACAGCAGGGACTGAATGTTATCTATCTCCCCTATTACTGTCAGTGACTGAACATGTTAGTGTCCATGTTTTTGTAAAAAATTTTGCAAGATATTCCTTTTTTTCCTTTTTTTCCTTTTTTTTTCCTTTTTTTTTTCTGTTTCTTTTTTTTGTTAACTTAGGGTGTAGATGGTTTAGATGTTTATATGCATTACTGTTCGTTTGTTTGGAACCTTATCATTATGGGAAAATCTGAACATAGACAGATACAAGTAATGTTTATCAAAATTGTAGGCATGAAGGAGCATGGCAATACTGTGTGACAGTGTTCGTGCATGTCATTTGACGTGTGTGTGGAGAAAAAAGTAATGCAATCCTTAAGACTGATTATTATGATTATTCCTATTAATGAGAAAGCTAAGTGTTTGTTGGGAGAAAGCAGCCTCTTTCTTTGCTCACTTTCCACAGGACACAAGCCAGCATGTCCTTTTCTGCTCTGCTCCCGTTATTAACTATTGCTGGTCCTTTTCATAATTACTCTTCCTCTATCACCGAACCCATGAACTTCCATTTCTTTCTTCCTCTTTCTTTCCAGCAAGAGATTCTTCCTAGAGTGGCAGTTACTAGGTTTTTAACTTACTCTGAACTTGCCAGCTTGATCTTTTTAGATTTTTTGTTACCTCCCTGCTCTCTTACCATAATACTGTGTGGCAGATCTCTTTACAAAGGCATAGGAAAGTGAAATTTACTCCTGGTGGTTTGAAGCAGTTTGGTGTCTATGTGTTTCCAGCTCATAAGTGCATTTGTATTGACTCCGCATGCAACAGTAAACTCCATTCAGGAGAACACTGGCTTAAACCAGAATTGTGACAAATCATCATGTGGAAAGATAAATAATAAAGGAGGTAGTAATGATCCATGGCTGGAAACAGGATCTGCAGCCAAAACATACTGGGTAGGGACATATGACAGAGTGCAGTCTTCTCGTATGAATCACTGACAAAGATTATATACCCTCTGTCTGAATGAAATTTTAGGTTGACCCAACTGTGCCAGGTACAAATTTTTGGGAGATCTGCGGAGTCCCTGTAAATATCCAGTGTAATGGCATAGAATTCAGCATGAACACCTTGAAAGTGGTGTTGAAACCCCATTGATCTATATGGGAACTCAGCTGGACTAGAGCCAAATGCTTTTGAAAGTCCTACTGGTTTTCCCTACACTTTCATTTATCCAGTCTATTCTAAAGGGCAATTTCAATCTTTAATGGATGCCATCGGTATTTTCAAATGAGGCACCTTTTAAAATGTGGAAATAGCTTTGAGAATAATTCCTAGTAAAGTAAACATTGAGTGTTAGCTTTTTGTTGTTGCTGTGCAGAAAAATACAGTTTTGCTTGGGGTCGATAAGAGATTGAAAAGTGTGGTTAATAATAAAAGCTGAAGTGGGAGTTACTTTAATGGGATGTCATGTGTAAGCCTATAAAATAAACAGTAATTATCACATTTGAGAAACTACTCTGTTAGAATTCATATTGCTCTTGACAGCTTCATCTGTACATCAAGCCTTTCTGGATTATGCACTTTCTTGTTCTTAATGAGCAAACAAATGAAACAGAAATTCTTTCTTACCCTGATAGAAGGTGTTGATTTCAACAAAACCTAAACAAAAATAGATAAAAGAAAGCCAGGATAGCAGACTGCAGGATTATTTCTTGCTAATTCATTTTGCTGTTACAAAACAAGAAGAAAAACAGAGCTATAGTTTTATTATTTATGCTTTTCCTCTGCCTTCTATACAGTACATGTTGAAGGAGATAGATTTTTATATATAATGTAGTACAAATCACTACTGTTTTTTGAGCAGTAGTGAATTCAGAATAAAACTCCACATTATGTTTGCGAATCCATAAACTTTGGTATATCAAACTGGGAGGAGATGGTGAGCGTTCCTGTTTCCTCTATCTCATATCCACCATGTAAAGAAAATTCCAGCAATATTTGTCCTTTGAGGGAAGTTGTTTGGGGTTTTTTTTGGTGTAAGTTAGTATATTATAGAACTGTAGATTTTTTTTTCTTTTTTTTTTTTTTTTTTTCTTTTAATGCTCACAGCAAATATAGCCAAATAAGCTTGCAGAGCTTTTTTGAACTCCCCCCCACGAGAGGGCAGGATGATCTCAGTTTCCTGCATGGTCAGAATAACCAGTGAACGGGAAGCACCACTGTTGCATTCCAAAATCTGTTTATCATCCTCTTTCAGCACAAAGTTATGTTAAATTAAGAACAGAAACATACTAGCAATTGCAAGGTTGATACTGCCTGCAAGTGTTGCTAAAATGTTGTGCATCACCTAGTCGCAAAAGTGTGTGTGTGAGCCTCTGACAAGGCCTGGAGTTGCTCTGGCAGCACTTAGGTAATAGCAGAATTGCAAAAGACTGTTTGCAATTCCCTGGCAATCTCATTACAGTCCGAATCTTTGCTGCAGCAGAGATCCTTTTTGGATAAGGATAATGTTTTAGCTACATTTCCAATGCAAACTGGGAAAGTGAGATGCATTTCATTTAAGCAGCCAGGGCAGAAGCACCGGTAGGCTGGGCTGTAGCACTGTTCAGCTCTAGTCTAACTGCATCACCTCAGCTATTCGTTTTCCACTGTGGTATTGGCTGTCAGCCCCCAATTCGAGAGAGTGAATTACTGTCAGATGTCCATGCACCTGGGAATATGGTGCTGCGTGTTGATCATGCTCTGGAGAGAGGGGATCAGGGCCAAGCAGTGCAGATGGCAGGAGGGGTGTAAAAACCCCAGTTACATATTGCTGGTGCAGTATTCAAGCAATAGGTCTCTATGGGGAAGAGCCGTATCTGAAATTTGCAATCCACTGGATGGAAGCTAGGGAATTTATTTTCAGTTGTGCTTTACTATTCAGTGAGCAATCAGTAACTGACTGTCTTTGGTGCCTGAGCACTGGTGACTCCTTCAGTTTTCCTGCTGGTCCTGCTACAGCTGTCCTGCACTGGAATGTGGTCCACAGCTTCCCAGGTGTGCTTAACGCAGTGAAGAGTTTTAACCTATTTGATGGTGCCTGTATAAGGCATTTTTTTTGTTGTTATGGAGGTCACCTTTATGGTGATGATGCAAAAGGAAAGCACAGTAGAGCTAGTGCAGGTTACACATAAGGAATAAATAGCTGGAGTAGACTGATGCACCATGGAAGCCTGGAAGGAGCAATAACGCAGGACCAAAAAACCTTCCTAAATGTATTAAAGGAATTTTTTTTTCTTGTCACCCTTCTGATCCTATTACAAGCTTTTTATTATACAGAGAGCTAAATACAAATGCAGAAATGGGAAGAAAATGCAGGGGACAACTTCACTGTGTTTTTGAAAGGATAAAATGAGACAACAGAATGAATGCTGGCTACTATACCTGACACATGCTGTGCTATCTTGAGTCAAAGTTCCACTCTCTTAGCCTTAGAAAATCTTCATGAATGCAGAATTCTCACCTAATTGTGGGGTGGGAGGAGCCTATAATTTGTATTCATTTTGTGCTAGTTCATTGTTGCACATAAGTCTGCATTTTAGGCATGGAGTAAAATCTCTGCAAAATGTTCCGTAAAAATACAATAAATCAGTGGTGGCAGAAGACAGCACAGTAATAAACCCTAATAATTAGGAATATCTTGGCTAGTCTAAACCACTGCGTTATGCAGTCAAGCCTGTGCATTCTTTCTACATGTCAGCTTTTGATCTGGATCCAGTCTAGAGCCAACTGGATCACAAAATGGGGAAACTGGTATCAGCAACAGCAAATATTGCATTAAAGGTTAGGATAGGCTTACATTTCAGCTATGCAATTACAAGGATGTATATGAATTTGATTGTGAAAATACATGTGCTATAAAAAGCAAAAACATAACCCTTCCCCTGCCTCAAAGTATGGATTTGTTCTAACAGAGGTAAATTGTCATCCTTAATGTACTTAATGCTCAATGGGTGATCTCCCTTCAAAACTCAAAGCAACAACAAAAAAGAACAATTTTTGGTTTTCCCGTGTCAGTGCTGTTCGGTGTCTCAGAACAGCCACTTTCCTGTTGAGATTCACCTTCTGATAGAAAGATAGTGATAGGCCTAATTACAGTGAGACACTTGCTTTCAAAATGTCTTTTTTTTTTTTTTTCAGCTCTTCTCAAATCATGAAAACAACTTTTTATGGTGTTTACATTTATTTTCAGTTAATGTAGTGACTACTTTTCACTTCACTCTTTATAAAAAGCAATGATCATCCCATATGTGGTGGGATATATATAGTTCTGTAGTAATTCTTACCAGAACTCAGAAACACATAGAAGTTAGCTTGCATTTAAAGAAGAGGTACTAAGTTTTGCTTTTAAAAATTAACATTCATAGATGTAAGTCTTATTTACTAATATCCTGCTGTGATGAGAATCACATTAATACACTACATAGCTGCAACTAAGCTAGATTTCCATTTTGTAATTATGTTTTTTCCACCTGAATTTTTCTGTCCCTTACTGAGAAAATGCTTTCTATTATACAATGGAGTTCAAAAAGCCACAAACTGATCTGGATTTGTGGTGAATAATTTCTAGTAATGTTATGTATATTAATGTTAAATCATGTTCTTGATTTCCATAAATGACCCACATAACACGCCAAACTACCACATTTTAAACAGCCCTAGTTTTTGATGAGCAAAATTGATTGGTATGAGATGAACAAAAGAATTCTGATGACACATAATATAAGCCTTGATCAAAAGTTGTGAACTTTTCAGATGGTCTGCCAAAAATGGATTATTTTCTAAAAGTTTGAAATATGGCTGAGGTATATGCTGGTCATTATTCAAAGCCTTTAATTTATTATATTGATGCTGTTAGGCAACTGATAATCTTAGGTTTTAATTTCCCACAGAATTGGGCATAAGTGTAGAATGCTTTATATAATATGCAAACCCCCCACCCCTCGGATCAGAGAACAGACTTTATATTCCAGTATAAATTATCTAATCTGATACAGATTGATATTAATACCTTACATAAAACTGGAATCTTCTTAGACCTGTGGTATTTTGTTGAATCCTTCATGTTCATACTTTCAAAAACATCTATATGCAGTTTCATGTCCATCTTTAGTAATACACAGTGTTTGAAAAAGATACTAGTCTCTATAATTTTCTTCTGATTTCATCATACTCATGCTCTTTATTCATTCTGCATTGTTGAGGTCTCTCTGGTCATTTGTACAGAAATGAGACTTGTTGATTCTACTGTCTTTTTCTGCCAGTAAATAGTAAAACATAGTATATAGTATGAATGTGACAGTCATCTAATACAGATAATTCTTTAGCTAAGCATATTGTTGGTATAACTTTTTATGTTTGTGTACTTTTGTTTTCTTTTGTAAGGAATAATACCAGTTATCAGTTGGTAAAAGCTCTCCTACAAAAAATCTTTTAGGTGTCTTCTATCGTACTCACATCCCAACAAAGCCTGATTTCATCAGGAAAAAGCTTTCCAGCAACCAGGCAATCTTGCAAAACCATACAGTGTTCAACAGGACTCACTGAACCACAGCAAGTATCCAACTTCCCAGCTGTCGGATGAGTAACTGCCCTTTGATCTGTTGTGTTCTGCAGACAGCTACCCATGAGGCAGCTTGGATCTGAGGTCAGAGATCTTGCTTGGTGTTAGATTATTGTGGAGATGAAATCCTAATGAAATCATGAAATCACTGTCAAAGGACCAATTAGATGTCATAAAAAGACAACTGGCAAAGGGTCCTTCCTGGCCAAAGGAACATATGAGTTCCCCAAGGCATGCCTCCACAGCCCTTTAGGAGTGCCTGAGCAGCTGACTGAAATTTATATTCTTTGGGACTTCACAATATGTTAATTTTACTCAGCTACACATACGGTTCCAGAAACAATGAGTTTCCAAAGCTTTTTTTTTAATTATTATTATTATTTTATTGTGAAAAGTATCTCTTGAAGAATATTTTAAGCTTGACTCTGCCTATCTCAAAGCAGCTTGTAATTTCTGCAGGTTTACAGAAAATTTTTCATTTCCTTCCTGAGTTGTTTGGTTTTGCGTTTTTTTTAACACTTTTAACAACATGGAAAACATGCTAAGGGTACTTAACAAAAAGTGTCATCATAATAGTGTCATTGCTTTTATATTACTTGAATCTGACCAAGTATTCTAGCAAGTAGAATATTTTTCTATTTAATATTTATTTTGGTTGGAGTAGCAGTATACAAGGAATTGACTAACTTCATGGGGTAGGAAAGAAGACATTATGTCTATTTGTAAGTAAAAGCTAATGTTTTGCATTTTAACAGGGAAGGAAATGAACAGTGGCAGTAAAAACACATCTGCCAGAGCAGAGCCTAGTGGCAAAAGCTACCTCTTGTTAGTGTGATGACAGTATCCAGATGTCACACAGTTAGGGGCATTTGCTAAAATCTTTTTGAAGTAGGAACACCTGTGACCATCAAAAGTGATAAATATTAGATAATAAAATGCACTCCTGGTAGGTGTACTACGTACCCAATGTAGCCACTGATAGAGCAATCAAATTCCTTGCACTTTCCTTCAAAACACTTGCTTCTTTCTGTTTAGTCGTATCCATATAGTATTTCTCCCTTGGCTGAATCTTTGAGGGCCTCTTCATTTACTTTTTTTTTTTTTTTTTTTTTTTTTTTTTTTTGCAGCTGTTTTCATATATAATGTCCACTATTACATGGTTTCCCGTTTACTTTTCTGGTTTTTTTTTATTTTTAGACCGATATTCTTCAGGTCTGAAATTTAAATGTCTGGAACTGTAGATTTTGCTAACCACCAGGAATTGAGGGCTCATCCTTCTGTACAATTGCACATTTGCTTGGTGTCCGCTGGGTGTTGCCCCATTAAAAGTAAGGAAATCGAATGCAATGAACATGTTGCCATGAGCTATGTTTAAGCACAAACATTTGAAACAGCATTCTGTGGTCTTTGCTTTCCTCAGTTTCAGTGAATCTGAAGTAGAGTTTTAGGCTTTTGAGGAAATAACCTATGGCATGCTTGAGTTCTTTATTCATTTGAACTCAGAATATGGCCTCACCTAAAGTGGCGGTTGGGGGATGGATGAGAGGGGAAGGAAGGAGGGGAATACTAACCAAAACCAAACAGAATTGAAATTAATTTGTTTGTTTTGCATTGGATCTTAAAAACCTGACCTCTTGTTAGCCTTCCTTCTGGAAAGCTGACTGGTGCTATTCCTAGCTTGAATACAGCTTGCTTCCTTTGTACAATTTTGAAGCTGCTGGCAACTCCTTCTGTTCCCAAAACAACAAAGAGGGTAGCGAAACACTATCCTATCACCATGGAATAAGAGTTTTGCCTTCTGTAACTGCACTGCTTTCAAACCTGCCTTTGTGCATTTTCTATTCCAAAGGATATTAATATACCCTCTGAGCATCCGTGTTTAAATGGAGATGGATGCAATTCTGCATTTTACGGGGGCGTAAATGATTACACTTTCAACTTTTGAATAAAAATGAAATTATGTAAGTCCTTGCTGTATTAGAATCCACTGTTTCTATTTGATGCATCAATAGTGACCTCTGGGGCTGCTGTTCTGCTTCTCAAGGGGATTTTGTCTCTGCTATTTTGGCTGGACTCCATGTTTGGATGACAATTTCAAGGTTACAGTTTGTTTATTTTTTTTTATCCAGAGACAGGGAGATCAATCCTAATCTATAGAGAGACTGAATCTCAAATGCCAGAGGCTTGACCCTCAGAAGTGCTGAGCACTTTATGCTTGTAGGCTACCATGTGGCATTCTGCACCTTACAGGGTTAGATGTACCATTACTATCCTCTACTTTGCACGGAGAACTGAATTAGTCTCTTACTTCTCCTTCTTACCAAAGGATTTTCTTGCAATTTATATTGATGCTATTAAACTATAGCTTTCCAATTAAAGTGGATAGTGGCATTCATCAAATTCTCTTCATTGTCAAGCGTAGTATTTGAGACTTACTGATAGTTTTTCTTTCTTCCTCAGATTTTGTCTGCTATAGTCTTTTCTGCTCGTGCAATCTCTGGTTCTTTGTTTTCCATGTTAGCTGAGAAATATAAGAAACCAAGCTACCTGAATCACTGGCTCAGAGCATCCTTTTTTGGGAACTAACTTTTCATCTTTGATAGACCTGAGATAATGCTGAATAACAGAAGACACTACCTTGTTTAGTGTTGTCAGCAACAGCAAAGAGAAACATAGGAAGACTGTTTAAATTCTTTCTACTTCACAATAATCCTGAACACGGTTTCTTAATGGTCAATTAAGCAGAAGTATCCCTCCACCTCCCTGATGCTCTGTGACCTTTAGCAGCACCAGAAGGAAGCTCAGTACTGGTGTGACAGGGAGATGTCAGCAGACTGCAGAACCTGCGTGGGAATATCCAAGCACAGCACTTCTCTGGGATGACTGAAATCCTATTTTTGGAGAAGATAACATCATAACCTTTTAATATTCCTTTCTTTTTTATCTTCATGACAAATTGACAAGCCTAGAGACTGAAGCTGTCTATTCATAGAATAGGTTCAGTGCGGGCAGCAGACCTGTTTGATTCCCATGTTGTCCTGCTGGTGTTTCTCAAACCTGACCTCAAGGGGCTGCTCCTGCGACTGAGTTCAGCCAGCAGTCCAGTCCTTTTTCTCTCTGAGATGAGTGATGGTCAATGCCAGTGTAAAAATGGTTCGCATTGTAAACAGCTCCCTACTATAAATTGCATTGATCACTAACTAGCTGAGTTGTCCATTGCTTTCTGTTCCAAATAACCATCCTACTCCAGCCAATTTTTTTTCTTCTGTCTCCAACCTTTTGTGCTCTTAATCATGGCTCACACTTCAGATGGCATAATTAAAATCTTAGAGCAGAGTATGCAAAATTATTTTAAGTATTAGTAGTATGATAAAATGAATAGGCAAGAAAATGTGGGACTGGTTTGCAAGTTATTTAATGTGCATTTGCTACAGACAGCAGGTTATAACACGTTAAGAAAAAGGTGTGTCACAAAGTAATCTTTTATCTTTTTACCTTTGACAAATAATTTACCTAAATCTTTTTTTCAGTGTTGTTGTTAGTATCATCTCCATGCATTGTATGTGAAAGATAACGCTTTCTGACAATGAAGATTCATAGAATCATAGAATGATTTGGGTTAGAAAGGATCTTAAGATCATTTAGTTTCAACGCCCCTGCCAGGAGGGTTGGACACTAGACCATTTCGCCCAAGGCTCTGTCCAATCTGGCCTTCAACACCGCCAGGGATGGAGCATTTACCACTTCTTTGAGCAACCTGTGCCAGTGCCTCACCACCCTCACAGTAAAAAACTGTTCAGCTTCTCATCAACCACCACCCCCAAGTCCTTCTCCGCAGGGCTGCTCTGAATCTCTTCTCCACCCAGCCTGTAGCTGTGCC
>NW_009934293.1:16453-21193 GCF_000696875.1 Nestor notabilis
GAGTTTGACATTGCCCCCCTCACAAGCGTGTCAAGGTCCCTCTGGATGGCATCCCTTCCCTCCAGTGTATCAACCAAGCCAGACAGCTTGGTGTCGTCGGCAAACTTGCTGAGGGTGCCTCAATCCCACTGCCCATGTTGCCAACAAAGATGTTGAAGAGGATCGGTCCCAACACTGACCTGAGGGACACCACTCGTTACACATCTCCAGTTGGACAGTGAGCAACTCTCTGTGTGTGGCCATCCAGCCAATGGTCCATCGAGCAAATTTATGTCTCTACAGTTTAGAGACAAGGATGTTGTGTGTGACAGTGTCAAACACTTTGCACAAGTCCAGACAGACAATATCAACTGCTTTGTCCCTATCCATCAGTTCTGTAGCCCATCATAAAAGGCCACCAAATTGGTCAGGCATGACTGAAGCCATGTTGGTTGTCACCAACCACCTTGTGGTTTTCCATGTAGCTTAGTATGCTTTCCAGAAGAATCTGTTCCATGATCTTGTCAGGCACAGAGATAAGACTGACTGGTCTGTAGTTTCCTGGGTCTTCCATTTTCCCCTTCTTGAAAATGGGGGTTATATTTCCCTTCCTCCAGTCACCAGGAGCTTCACTTGACTGCCATGATTTTTCAAATATGATGGACAGTGGCCGAGCAACTTCATTTGCCAGCTCCTTCAGGACCCATGTATGGATTTCATCAGGTCCCATGGACTTGTGCACATTCAGGTTCTTAAGATGGTATCAAACCTGATCCTCCCCTACAGTGGGCCTAAGGTCTTCATTCTCACAGTCCCTGTGTCTGCTTTCCAAGGCTTGGGTGGTGCGGTCAGAGCATTTGCCAGTGAAGACTGAAGCAAAGAAGCCACTGGAACCTCAGACTTCTCCAAATCCAGGGTAGTTTCCTTCCGGAGAGGGTCCACATTGTCCCTAGTCTGTCTTTTGTTTCCTACATATCTATAGAAGCTTTTCCTGGTATCTTTGTCATCCCTGTCAAGACTCAATTCTAACTGGGCCTTACTTTCCTGACCTGATCCCTACCTTCCAGAACAACGTCCCTGTATTCTTCCCATGCCACATGTCATCGCTTCCACATTCTATAAGCTTCTTTTTTCGTTCTGAGTTTTCTCAACTGGTCCTTATACATTCACGGAGGCCTCCTGACCTCCTTGCTCCATTTCTTTCTTGTTCGGACACAACACTCCTGAGCATGTAGCAGGTGATCCTTGAATATCAACCAGCAGTCTTGGCCGCCCCTGTCCTCTAGTACTATATCCCATGGAACAATACTGAGCCGGTTCCTGAAGAGGCCAAAGTCTGCTTTCTTGAAGTCCAGGGTAGTGAGCTTGCTGCGTGCCCTTCTCACTGCCCTGAGGATCTTGAACTTGATCATCTTATAATCACTTCAGCCAAGGCTGCCTTGGAGCATCACATTCCCCACCAGCCCCTCCCTGTTGGTGAGCATGAGGCCAAGCATGGCACCTCTCCTTGTCAGCTCCTCTATGTCTTGCAAGAGGAAGTTGTCTTCCACACAATTGAAGAAACTCCTGGATTGCTTGTGCCGGGCTGTCCCGTCCCTCCAACAGGTTTCAGGGTGGTTGAAGTCCCCCACAAGGACAAGGGCCTAAGAGTCACACAACTACCAGAATTGCTGCTTCTGAGCATTTATAAAATAATTTTGGCAAGTATGCCAGAGAACGTGCACAAAGATAATGATTCTGCTGTCCCTACTCTTGCTTGTGGGGATTCCCATCCACCAACTCTGAAAATGGATAGCAATAAAGAATATCCAAAACCAAGACATGATAATATCTAATCATTTCCCTCATGAACAAAGAAAGTTTAGAGTGACTTTAGAGGGTACTACTATCTCGATTTTAATGGTATGATACTTTATATTAAAATTCTCAGCTTCAAAATATTCTTGTGGCCTTTGCTCTCAGCCCACACAAACTTGCTAAGACAGTACCTTTCTAGGCTAGAAAGAGCCATCAGTCAGTGGTGCACAATACATGTCAAAGACAACACAGTTCTAAAAGTATCATTAATACCAATTCAGAATAGAGTGCACTGCAGCTTTTAATACCTTAGCTGAAACAAATCCACGCAGTAAATCACATTTTGCCTAGTTGAGAAGGAAGAAGGGGTGCAGGCACTCCTGACTTCTCCAAGGATGAGCACAATTGACATCTGTTCAGATGGTGTTACTTGAGTTTATATTTGCTTATGGATCACTCCAGTTATTCCTTCAGGAAATAGAACATTATACTGTCAGTCTTCAAAAATATGTATTGTTAACATTAGCTTTGCTTTGCATTAAACAGTTAAATTATATATGAGACAGCTCAGGGTAAGGGTGTGCAGTGAACTGTGCTGTGGAGACGAAAAATCTGTCTAAAGGCACTTTAAAGAGAGCTTTGTGTGACGACCATACACCTGTCCAAACATGTCTGGGCTGAACTATAAAGGAGATAATAAATCCTGTCTTGTTCTCAACGACAACAGTCTTTTCAGAAGAGATCTTACAACGTACTGAGCATTCATAAACCTCTATAGCCTAAGCAGTCCGTATAAGCACATGTGCACACATGGTACACCACTTACGAGGTTAGCACTTGGGAGGAAGTAGCACTTGGGGGATGCTGCTGAGAATCATCTGCTTACACTGGGCTGAAAAGGGAAGACAAAACTACAGTGGAAAAATATCTTTAGTTTGATGGTTCCAGCATTTCTGCCTCTGCTGGCAGTATCTTTACATCTTTTGTCAAGATAATGGCGGTGGAGCCTTTTAGACCATACCTGCTACTGTATATCACTGAAATACAGAACCAGGTGACATTTTAGTGGAGAGTCAGCAGATAAGAAGTTGCCAGGGAATTTTCATCATTCACTAAACTATGCTGGTTTGCACATGTCCCTAGAAAGACAACTTTAGCTTGTGTTATAATAGTGGTGCAAGTGGACCGTAGCATACATTTTATTTCTTATTAGTCCTACACATCAAGCTTTTCATTTGTAAGCAAAAGTATCACTTTTCACCTTCCTGAACATTGTCAGTTATAAACAGATGCCTTATTTGTCGAAACTTTAAGGCAAAGTAAAAGATAACATTAGTGGAAGCTCACATGTTATTTCTGCCGCCTCTCAAGCCCTAGTTAAATGAAGTGGTAGGATATGACACTGCTGGGAAACCTGCCCTTTTTTTTTTTTATGTTACTATTCCAAATAATGTCATACCTTATTTCCAGGAGATTGTTTATTAAGCAGGTGCTGAAGTGAAAGCTCAGCACTTGTTTGCTTTGTAGCATTGTTTTATTTGTGACTGAAAAGAATACTGTAACAATGGGACTGGCAGCTATACATAATGGAACATGTGTTTATCCCCATTTATATTTGCAGCATCACACGTGTTAATTAGAAGACTATATCTCCAGTGCACTCTTAGCTGCCAGATGTAAATAAATGTTACCTGGTTTTAAATGAGTTGTCCAATGTGAACAAGCAAAACAGACTTCATTCAATCTTTTTGATAACTCTGAAAAATACTCTTTCACTAAGATTTTATTCATATGATTCTTTAATATTCTGCACAGTATTTGCACTGTATTTGCACAGTGTTTGCACTACATAATGGTAGTACTCCTGCCAGAAACCCTATGCATCTGTCTACCAGCAAATAACATTTCTGTAATTACAGTATGGGTGATGACGGATAGATGAGTGGGAAATGATGAGGGATAGTGGGAAGAGAATCATAGTAACAAAATACACAATCTATAAAAGACAAGTCAAAAGAATATTAAAAATACAAACAAGGACTTGCAGGGATTAAATCATAATAAGCATTACTGTGGTAAATAGAAGGAATAGCTCAGCGGGAAAAAGAAGACCTATACAGATAGGGTGTCACACTTGTGTGCTTATAAATGAGGAGAATTTCTACTAAAGCATCATTAAATTGTAGCCTCTGATAAATCTGAAATGCTGATGAGTTAGATTTGATTTATTAGTGTTTACCATTTGATTTTAATCAGCGTTTCTGTGAGTGCATGTAATGCGTAGTTTTTCAATGGAAAGCTGAGATGCGCACGTTTGTGGTTTATATGTACAGCCAAGGCAGAAAGAACAACTGGAGTATACTTGAGAGATGTAAGTGATACTTTGAAGTACCATAACTATAGGGAGACATTAAAAGCTTTGGAAGTGTGCTGGAGAAACAGATTTTTATTTTTTTTTTCCTGGTAGAAATATAACCTTATTGTGGGTTGTGGCATTTGGTTTGATTCACAATCTTGTTGCTGTAACTCTTACTTGGATTTCACTTTGTAGAATAATAGCAAAAGTCTAGAGAGAATGAGCTTAGATAGATCAATGTAAGGAAAAGAATTTCTGACACTGACACAGGGATGATAGTGTGGGTTGTATTCCTTGGAAGGCTTATACCATCCAATCCTTTGCAAGCAAACTGACCTGTTCTCTTGTTTGCAAGGTGCTGACTTCCCTGAGGATTTTGTGATGGTTTCCAACTGTTGATTTTGCATCTCTGTTCTCCCAGTGATGGGAAGGGAGAATTCAACAGTGCAGGCTAGAAGCTGATCTTTGAACACACTGTCCTCTATACCCTTTTGATAGGGTTAGATGTTAAACAGAATGCTAAAAACACGGTGATAAGCTTTATTTGTGCTAGCTTAACTTAGTTCATTAGCACAGACAGAGCCTACGTAGTCCTAGAAAGGGAAAGA
>NW_009934293.1:21224-29568 GCF_000696875.1 Nestor notabilis
AAGAAAAATGTTTAGCAAAGATCCAGCCGCTCACCAGTCCATCCAGGCAGGGAGTTGAGGCTTGTGGGAATGCAGTTTGTTCTGTCCTGAACGCTGACCTTGAGTTGAAGAGGTAACATATGGCTTCCTTCTCACTTCTTCTGTAACTGCCTGACTATCAAAAAAAAAAAATAAAAAAAGCTCTGCTGGGTTTTTGTTCATATCTTAAAGGCATTTTACTAAAGTAATAGATTAAAAAGAAATATGTTAAATAAAAACATTTATTAGAGGACATAATTTTAAATATTTAATGATATAATTAAGTCTTATTAATGTAATGGTCTTTATTTTTCAGTTTAAAAATTCACAAGGTTAATTTCCCTTTCATCTTTATTATGTAATGTTTGCCACAATTATTTGTTATATATTCTTATAAATATTTGATGAATATTAGATATTTTAATTTAAATAAAAATATGGGTCATCTTTTACCACAGTATTACTCCAGTGTTAAGATGGAATTAGTAAAATTATCACAATAGTGAATCAGTCCCTACTATTCCTTTAGTTATGCCACAATTGGCTATTTGACATGAGTAACTCACGGAGAACACTGCCTTTTACTATTGTCTCTTTACTTCAGAGGGCTTTCAAAGAAGCTGAGGATCAACAAGTAACAGAACTATTAGCCACATCATTTTCATGTTGTTTCCTGTGGGGGTCGTTATTTCCAGTATCCCATTCTCAGATACTTACACACTTGATTTTACTACTATTTGACAATAAATGCCACCTATCAAAGTTCTTGAATGTAGAATATGTATTTATTTCAGGAGGTATTTACTTGATTCACTAAATTACTGGCATTAAAACTAGTTCTTTACAGTAAAATTATTCTTCTTCTACATACTCTGCTTTTTTTAGCTACTTATTGAAAAGTACTTCAGCATTAAGTCCTGGGGATTTAAATGATTTATATTCTCCTTCATTAGCAATGTTTGTTACATATGCACCAGAAATTCTTTTTAAGAGAAATGGATGTTTTATTTTACCTCAGCATTACCTTTTTTTAATTATTATTTATTATTTTTATTCAAGATCAGTCTGCCAAACTACGATGTCAGCAGTTGCTGAAAAAATCATTTTATGGGCAATATCTTGACTTACCTTCTTAATTAAAGAAAGAAGCAAAACAGGAATCTCTGGAGAGAAGTACTTTGAAATAAGCATAAACTCCTAATCTATCACCACATTCAAAGTGGAAAAGCAAATATGACTTGGACTAGCAGCCCAAATTTCAGCTTGTGTTGCTACTAGATTTGAGTTACAGGGTATGCAAAACTATCTTTCTAGGGGTTTCTTCAGGTGGTATATGCTGAAGCCTAAGGCTTTGTGCTACTTTTCCTTTTGCTCCTATTAGTAAACAACAGCTCCCTTCAGCACCCTTCAGTTCATTTACCTGGACCTAAAATATGCTATTTCTACTACAGTTAAAGAAGGCACCTTCATGAAGACGTGGTATAAGCTTATGAGATCTTTTGTTCAGAACAGAGGTAACAGAATGCTGTCAATTTTTAAGATATCCCTTTTATGGCAAGGAAATATCCTTGTCACTGAATGGCTTTTTCCTTTCATTATGTTATGCTAGTGCCCATACCAAGTATATTTTGCTACTGCTGTAATAGTAGTTCACCCATATCACTGCACTGTAATGATGACAGCTGAACACTGTCTGGATAAGTTTACTCGAATCTGATGGGGATGAATGCAGTTTATTTTCCCAAATCACCGCCAAGACCATTCTAGCCCATGCTAACATGAACATTAGGCATGGACTGTAAAAATAGGAGAGAGTCTTCTCCTGTACTGTTTTTGGAGTAAATCTAGTTGTTGCCATCACATTGCCTGGGTTCAATGTGGCTACTAAGATAGATTAAAATAGGCCATTAAGTGTTAGAAACCTGTGTATTGGTGTACCGTGATGTTTGGCTTTCTATTCTGTAAGTCTTACACGTATGCTAAAACTGTTTTAGAAAACGATGTTCTCTATGGAATGTGTGAGGAATTAAGTTACAAAAAATGACATTCAAAAGAGCCAACACACTAAGCAGTGAAAAGTCTAAGATAGCAAACGGAAACAACTGTGTTGCTTTCTCTCACCACCTCACTTGGAAACCACAACTCCAAAACCACAGCCCTAGCTCAGATACAGTGATGATGACTCTATCCACTTGGAGAAAATCGTACTATTTTTACAACTCATAAAAGATTCAATTCCCTCACCATGTAGCATATCCGTAGTATATACAAGCATTTCAACTCTCCTGAGATCCACCCACCCTCTTAGCTCTGGTAGAAGCCCATAAAAATCTCCTTTATTTAGAGTATGCTTAAGCTTGCTATCATCATGAAATTTTATGGTAAATCCTGCTTAAAAGTGAATACTTGGCTCTGAAGTCAGAAAACAGTGAAATGAGGTATGGGAAAAGTCTTCAATGGCTCCCCCCAAAATTAACTCATTGTCTAGTGGGTAACTCAAGTGTTAAGTCTGCTTTTTAAATACAAGGAAGCATTTACTCATAATTCTCATTTTTTGTTCTCGGAACTGCACTTGATAATTTTACCTCTCCAGACTATCACCCTCCAATATCCTCTCTCTTCCTGTCCTTGCTTTCTTCTTTATCTGTTGTCAGGCAGCCTTCTTCTGCCCTGCTGATGTGGCAGTTAAACAGCTATGACTGCTTGGCTGCACACATTGCCTCCTGCAGCCAAAAAGCAGCATTGTACAGAACTTCCTATCACTGACAGACATGACACAACTTGTCCAGCCAAGTAATGTCAGAATTCTGACCAAGCACATCAGCGTAACAGAAGGACAGATTAATCCTGCTGGTAAGGACAGATGAGAACACACAGAACTTGTTATATCTATGCCTCAGTTATTTTTTTTACTTCTGTTAATGTGGCATTACTTATTTTCTGAAATGGTGATAAAAAGTACTTTCATTATGGCCTTATTCAATCACTTGCTGACAAAGATGGCATACAGACGCCTATATCAGAGTACTTCTATTTTTCAGAAACCGGTGTGTATTTTTAGAGGGTGTTTGTATTTGCCTAGAACAGCTAAAAATAACTTTCAATGCTAGAATTATCAGTGGTGTCCAGCACTTTGAAAAATAATTAAAAAAACCCAAAACAATCTACAACAAAACTCTAGAAGCGTAATTAGGGGTTTTGCTGTTACATCTTGGTCTAGGGTCATGTTTTGCTGATGAATATGTTAATTTCCTCTTGCAGACAGAGAAAACTGTTGTTTTGATTCTGATAACACTGCAAACTGTATCTCAACAACATTTGCAGAATGTGTGGAAGAATTACTGGGCTTTATTCAACTAATACCTCTGAGAATAAAAACTTGACAACAAAGGGGGTGATTTGATTTTACATTGAGATTATTTTTATCCACACAATTAATGCAGTGAACATTGAATTTTTCTTTTCTCTTAGAAAAGCAATGTTACACATTACTTTGGGATTTAGAAGTGTAGCTGTTACGAAAAAGGAAAAAAAAAAATTATTTTAACCTGCTTAATTACTGCACACTAGAGGGCACTTGAGGTAGAGCAAACAATATTTGCAGAGCTACTGAAACTCATCTAGTTACCTATATTCACAAGGCATACTGAAAACTGGAAGCAAAAGATTAACTTTCCAAATTGTATCCAGAACATTAATGTACAAAATAAAGGTTGATTGCCTTGCTTGGTATAATTTTCTTTTGCCTGTATCTTAGTGTTTAATGTACAAAAGAAATATTTGGGCTTTTTTTTCTAACAGTCAACCTAACAGCAACTAATCAAAACTGCAAACAGTACCCAACAAATAATAAAACCTGATAATGTGTTGATATTTTTAGGCATTCCGTAATGTCACTGGTGCCTATGATACACAAATTAGCAGTTCGGGTTTTTTTTATATTTTAAAATCTCTGGAGAGCGAAGGGGACTCAAAACTAGCTACGCTTTTTGGGACAGGGAAAGGATTTGCTCAGGGGCCAAAAGCCCACTGCTGCTGTTCAGTTAAACATTTGTTTCTGTTTAACAGTGCATGGGCTGGAAAGGGAAGTTGCATGGTTATAAGAATGTGTTCAAAGTAGAAGTAACTTAGTCAAAATCAGTGCATTTATTTCTTCTCATGTATCAAGTAACAAGGGGGCAGACTTTGATTAGATGCCTCTCACAGAAGGCCAGACTGGAAAGCAAGTAATTTTAGATGATTGAGAATCTTTTTTGTCACTTATGGATGGTGCTGCTTTATGGTCTGTTCGTTCTTCAGTGGGGTTTTCAAGCTTTCTGTTCCAGTGTTGGAGTTGACTGATTGAATTTTAACTGAGTTTCATCTCCAAAGAGTGATCTGGCATTACTTTGCAAACTCCTCCCTTCAGTGTTTCTAGCTTTCCTTAAAAAGAAACCATGAATTTGTAGTAAAAAAAAAAACAACCAACCAACCAAAAAGAAACCACCATCAAACACCCCCCCAAAAAACCCCAAACAACCGAAACCCAAAACACCCCCCCCAAAAAAACCAAACAAAAAACCCCAACCTACCCCAAACCACATACCTTTATCTCATGGCACATTTGTATCACTTCCTGCATTTTAATCTATAGTATCAGTTGTAAGCACTATATAATGGAACTTTTTCAAGTTACAGATGTCTTCAGTGACTTCCAAAACACAGGGGATCATTATTTTTCATGATAAGCAACTTGTGATAACTGTATACAAGCAGGTTTTAAAGGTTGCAAGATGGTGATAAGAGCTTATGTTATAAAGATAATTATGTCTCTCCACTGGCGTAGTGAACTGATAGAAGCACATTTTTATTCAGAAACGTTCAGGACTTATCTTAAGTCTTCTTGTTTCTTTCTTTATGGAATGTGAAAGCTAGCCTTTCAAAGCAAATTGAATTCTGGAATAATTCCTCTCATAACTTCAGAAAAAAGTACAAACTAGGGAGAGCACTTGGATATTGCCTGAGAAAACAGCATTGATTTTTTTTTTAAGCTTTAGTAGCATTACAGTAGCTTACACTACTGTTCTGCAAACTTGCTTTAGTAACTTTCAGATATGTTATTTTATATTATTATTACTTTGAAGTGGCATGCTAGTGGTAATCTCTGTAAGCAGAAGTAGCTTGCAGTAAAGTCATAAATGACTTGATCAAGTAATTCACGCTGGACTCATTAACCCCAGATAATTCTAGATCAGTCTCTGTATTGTGTATTAAAAAATGATACTGATACTTCGAGGGAAATATCTCATTATTAGGAGATGTGATGGAATAAATCCTGAATATGAGGAATTAACACACTGGTTTCCTCTCCAGACTTGCATCCTCTCACTCTCCTCCCCACCCCTTTCAAATTCCAGACTTGTGCATTGTTATTTAAATGAGATGATGATGAACATTTACATTAGCAGCAGCCCATGTGAAGCAGTGTTGTGATTGAGTTGCCCTGAAAGAGCTCATTTCAAGTCACTTGTATTGAATATTTTTGAGCAGTAAGGTCTAAATTCTCAGTCTTCAGAAAATAGTTTATTGCACTGCTTTGCAATGCTGAGGAACAAAGAAACTACATGATGATCAACAACTGTTTTCACAAAAATATAGAAGGGTAAAAAGATGCTTGAATTCTATTATGCCACATTTGTAGATGATAGACAGGTATTTCCTGTATACATGAATGAGAAGTCACACTGGGGTTTTAATTCTTCTTACTCATAAATGCAAAGTAATATGGAAGAAAATATCTCAGGTTCTCTTCCAAGCACAGGTTAATTTTTCCACCCTTATCAGTCACAATAAACACCCCAAAAAACCACCAAACGAAATCTCACAGAACCCCAACCAACCCAAACAGAACCAAACCATAAACTAAAAAACCCTACGACAAAAAGATGAAGAAAAAACCCCCAAACAAACCCCAAGTGAAACCCCCAAAAAACACACAGAGAAAAACCAGCCCCCACTCACCATAAACCAACGCATTTGTGAAGCTTCCTTTTTTTTTTTTTTTTTCCCCTGGTACAAAGATTTAATATTAAAAATTTAATTCTTGTTTGATCCAGGATGCATTCAGTCACCCACATTCTGCAGATGATTTTTTTTTCTTCTTTACAGTTACGTTACTAAAAATCTGGATCCTATTTCAATTGGAGTCAGGGCTGCTTTTTGCTTAAAAAAAGAAATTATCATTTAGGAGAACAGAGGAAGTATCTTCCTCATAATACGTATTTAGGAGGAAAAAATTTTTAGGCAGCATATACTCAGGGTTATGTGATATTATGTGTGTGTGTGTATATATACATATCACAATGATAACACTAAATCATTTCATTTGGATAGGTTGCAGGAAGTTGTAGATGTTCCTTTGCTATTCCAAGATTATTTGAAAATTAAATGTCCATACACTTCTTCCTGTCAAGACTTAACACCATCATCTGAAAGGTTTTCCAGCAGGGGAATCCATGGATGACATAATCCATTTTAACAAGACACTTGCCATCCTCTCCTACAACTTAAGGATAAAAGAGCATTTGCCCCAGTAATTTACAACTGCAAGAAAGGTCAGATAGAACAACTGGCGAGAGCCAAAGGTTGTAATCAAAACAAAACCTGAACTTCTAAGTTGTAGTAGAAGGTACAACTTCTACTATTAGCTTTCTCCCTGCACACAACTGCACTGCCCATTTTAAGTATAAACACAAGGGATCTAACCCACCCTAATTAGTGAGAAATTTTATTCTTGGTTGTTTCTATCAGATATTTTTAATAGAAATGAAAATAAGACTGAACTACTCTTACTGGAACCTTACTTAGTTACTAGGAGTAAAGTCAGGCTGATCATCCTCATGTTTCCTTGTGACAGCATCTATATTCTCAGTATGTTGTTCAGCTGGTGGAAGGATGGGGGAGAAAAATACCCTTTGCCTGAGTGGAACCCTGGGTGAAGGGAAGCCACATTTCTGATGTTATCTATTGCACTGCAAAGTGTTTTGTATTTCCCTCAAGGCTCTCTGCCTGCTTCAGGTAAGTACTGTGTATTTTATATCCATCCTTCTCCAAGGAATCATCCCATGCTCATGGCTTGGAAGTAAACGTTTGGGCTGAGAGAAGCAAAAGAAATAGTTATTTCTTCATCATCGTATGTTGAATTTGGGGTGTATTTTGCTACATTCTGATGAGTTTGAGGCTTTTCAGAATTAACATTTGTGCAAGAAATTGCATTTAGTTAAAGAGAAGCATGTAAGAGCTCAAAATGCAGGCATCTCATTCACTGTCTGATGTGCATGCATGTACACGTAATAGCTGCACGAAAAGTAACATAATCAGAAAACTAAATTATATGGTATTGTTACTATGTAGAATATTAGGGTCCACTTTCTGTAATCCCAGATTGATCTTCAGCAATTTTTTCATCGTATTTTTTACTTAAGGTTAGAAGATTTTCAGATTATATGAATGAGTTTCAGATGGCCAGTCACTTAAAAATAAAGTTAAGAAACAAACCGGATTTAATAATAAAGAACCGCACTGACTGCTCATCTGAAACACAATGTAATACTGGTCAAGGGAAGTTGGAGAACGAGGATGGGTCTGAGTGCACTTTACCTTCCCCGGCCGTACTAGTTCAGTGTTGAAACAGCCCTCCATTTTAAGAGTCAGTCTGTACCTGATCATGTCTATACCTTGTGCTCCTGGCACAATACTAACCCCTTCTCTGTTGGTAAACATTAAACTTGTGGGAAAAATATAGGTGGCAGTAACATTTAGAGCTAGATGTATGTAACCATTAAATATAATACATTTAATATGCTAACAGATAATACGTGCAGCACAAAAAGGAGAATTCACGAACCCAGTGCTAAGGAAGGTGGGCCAAGGGGTGGTTTGACCTCTAGCATGGTGCCGGCTGCGGGCACTGCTGTCAGCCCTGCCTGTGCCATGCCTGCACAAGGGATGAGCAGCCCTCGGCTCTTTAAAGTCAAAGGCAGTGGAGGATACTCAATGGTCGGGGTCCCTTATCCCCTTCCCAGCACTTCCCAAGCTGGGGTTGTGCAGGATGTCCGTCACAAAAAGGATTTGGAAACGGGGCGACGGTCAACAACTTACTGTACCGCGGTTGCCCTTCAGCCATCTCTTGCTGCGTGGAGGTCTTGGCTCCGCTCTGCGTTTAGGCTGGTTCAGGCTCCTGCTTACAATTTCACTGCCACCCGTGGCTTTAAAATAGTACGGGAGAAAATTTAGATGCCTGCGGTTCTGTGGGGTTGGTTTGGAAAAGGGTTTTTAAAGGGTGTCC
>NW_009934294.1:0-19494 GCF_000696875.1 Nestor notabilis
CTTTCCAACCCTAACTATTTTATGATTCTACTATCAACATGATATTAGTATTTGCACATATGGCAGCAAATTACGAAGTTGATCTATTAATAAATGATTTCAAGGCAGCTTTTTCTCAAATCTGCAAATATAAAACCGGTGAATTTGGAGAAACTAGGGAGTATAAAATATGGGTTAAACCACAGATTTAGAAAGAAGAATAAAATCAGCGTGTAAATCTGTCAGAGTAAATTTTTAGTAATTTACATCAGATGAAATTTTTTTCTCTTCTAATTAGATATCAACAGGAGTAACTTCAGAGTATGCTAAGGATTTTAACTAATTTTTTTTTTTGCTGCTACAAATTTGGTGGATTTTTTTTTTTTTGAATCTTACTTGGAATGCTTCCTTCAATACACGTGTAATTTTAAAATAAAGCTTTACATATATGTTTGCTACTGTAGATATAAGCCAGTTCCTAATTGAAATTAGTTACATTCCTTTCATCTTACTACATTTTGCAAGCCTCCTAGCATATGAAAGCATCCTTTTAAGTAAATCGGGTATCTTTACCTGGCAAAATTAATGGCCTTTTTCCTTTGTCCCAGTTATTTCTGGCTTTAAATCTCCTGTCCTGCCAAGGTATTACAGTGATTCCTTTGGAACAAATAAAATACTTCCTTGCCAAAATTCATATTAAATTAAAAATAAACCCCATGTTCAGGAAAGCTTAGCTATCATTTCCACCAATGTCAGTGGTAAGATTTTTGCTGAAATAATAATAATAAAAAAAGAAAATTCATATCCATAGAGTGAAAATGCTCTCAATACTGCCAATCTTTACCTTTAGTAAAGAAAAATCTTTACAAAACCAGAATCAGCAGAAAAATAATAGGAAATTCCCCATGAAACTTAATAAATCAACACAAGCACTTACTTTACAGCAGGCTACCTTCACAACCCTCACTCACTTTCAGTTGATCAGCTTTGAAATATGTGTTAAGTTTCCATCTGTGTGGTATTTGACTGTAAAGTCACATTGACTTCAGTGGTGTCGGTGTTGTGTAACTGTGCTTGGCAAAGAAAACCTCTAGAAAGTATATGTCAAAATTAAACTTCAAGGTGTCTTCTCTACTCTGCGGGCAGCCTGGGATTTGATTATAAGTCATGTGAAATGTTTCAGGTGTAAGACCCAAAAGGTATCTGCTGTTCCCGACATTATGCTCCTGAATTCACTTTCTCCCTCTTTTCCATAACTAAAGCAGGTTGTGTATCCTAACCAAGTCCTGAGCTTCCCACTGATAAATCTAATGGATTTTTGTGTTGCCATTTGGGACTTGTGTAGGGCTGAAGGAAAATAAAACAAAAAAACCCTGCTAAAAATGTAGGGACATCACAAATACAGTCAATGTTTTGTAAAACTCAATAACAACCAATACAAGTAGCAGCATTAATTGTTTTCAATCAATGCATATTTTAAAAAAGACTACAGGCAGGTAGAACATCACAAGAATATGTGTCCAGAGTACTTGATCCCAGCCTTAGTTCTGAGGGACTGTGCAACCTTCTTATCTCTCTGTGCCTCAGGTCTCTTCCTGTACCTGCAACCCTGAGCAGCTCATTCTACACCAGGTCAGAGGCATCCCAAATTCAGTGCTCCCTTGACAGTGAGTGAGCAGCCATCTACTCATCAACATAGTAAGCCCACCAGCACATAGCTCATGGAGTAGTGTCTTCCCCTCTCCTGAGAATTTTAAGGCATCTGTCTCACACCCATGCATGCATAATAAATACCAGCAGAAGCCCTGTATAATAAAGTTAAATATTAAGATTTAACACCACTGACAGCTTAAAATGCCATCCATGCTCTCAGAGGACCTTATAGGACTTAGAAATGAAAGCCTTAAACAGCCCCTCCAATCTCAGGCACACAGTGGAGCATGGCTTGTTGCTGGAGACTATGGGAGCATGGCAGCATCTGCTGTTTAGGCCTATTCAAGCATGCCATGATATTGGCTGCTTCCCACAGGTAGTTTTGTTGACTTATCTCATGCCAAAAATGTATTTTAGGTAAGAGGTAAAATATTAACTGGTAAGAGACATGGCAGAGAATGCGAAGAACATTGTTTTATGTCTGTTACACTGCATGATTCCTACTCCAGTTGCACCGAGTCTTTGTTTTACAGCACGAGCCTTTATTATACACTTGCCAAATTATGTTCAGTCTTTTCTTGGGGTTATCCTGAAATCTGTACTCTTTTTAACAATTCAGCCTCTGATGAATAGAATGAAGTTGGTACATTTGTGGCATAAATTAAAACCAGCAACTATTGCAGGCTTTTTTAGTTTTTTAATTAAAACATCACACACTACTTTTCTCTTGGCTGTTTTAACTATGCCACTAGCACTAGCTCAGGTATTTTGTTACAATCAGGCAATAATGATACCTCCCTATAGTGCAGAGGCAAAGGTGGAAGGAAATATTCTCTGAGTGTTTTCTTTGAAGTGATAGAGACATTCTCAGCTGCAATATAGTTTCACTATGTGAACAAGAGACGCTTTTTTAAGGTAAAGATTAGCTGCTGTTGCTTCTTCAAATCTTATTTTTTTCCCCAAATCCAGTAGGTTTTCTGGTCCGTTTTTCTGAAAACTTGTGTGTTCAGTTACAATACAGACAGGGAGGTATACAACAGACACAGATCTCCATCAGTCATCCTGTATTCCTTAACCACAGCCATAAAATAAAAAAACAGTCTCTGAAAGATCGAGCATTAATAGGAACAATCTTCATTTGGCTGCTTAACTACAGTGACAACAGCAAGTTCTCAGATGGATGAAACTAACATGATTAACACTACACATTTTGTTGGTGTAATCTGTGCCAGTTGTACATCCTCTGCTCCAGTGATCCAAAAACCCAACACTGGTAAGTGATACTGCTAGTATAACTGCATCTTCTGAGCTTTTGTTGGTACAGCAGCTCTAGTTGTAAAATTTGTCTTGTTGCATCCCTGATCAATGCAGATATATTGACAGAGTTTCTGGTATACACATAGTCCTTAGTTTCTGGTCCAAATTGGCAGCTTTTTGGTTTGCTGAGACCATCAATAGACTCCCTGAAAAGATTGACCTTAATAGCCAGTTTCCAGCAGAATATCAAAACTGAATGAAGGGAAAACTTTCACATAATTAATCTAATCTGTCATCAAAATGTGGCTGGTGTAATCCCAGTGGTATAGAAGACCTGAACTCCACTTCTAAAATGTGTGTACAAGACTGCAATATGTGTTAGTTCTCTTTACTGCATGTTTATCTTGAGCCAATGCTGATAAACAGACCCTTGTGCTCTAAAAATAAAAAAAAAAAAATATATAAATTAAAATATGTATTGCTTTAGTATGTATTTTAGAGAGAAACAGCATATAATATACTGAGTTATTGTTGTGGTTCAAACCCAGCCGGCAACCCAGAACCACGCAGCCGCTCGCTCACTCCCCCCCCTCTTCCTTCCTTCCCCTGCTCCCAGAGGGATGGAGAGGAGAATCAGAGGAATGTAACTCCCATGGGTTGAGATAACAGCACTCCAGTAACTAAGGTATAATACAAACCACTACTGCTACCACTAATGATGATAAGAGGAATAACAAGGAGAGAGGACACAACCTCTCACCACCAGCCGATCAATACCCAGCCCAACCCGAGCAGCGATCTGGGCCTTCTGGGTAACTCCCTCCAGTTTCTATACTGGGCATGATGTGCTGTGGTATGGAATACCCCTTTGGCCAGTTTGGGTCAGGTGTCCTGCCTCTGCTTCCTCCCCGGCACAGCGTAAGACTGAGAAAGTCCTTGGTCGGAGTAAACATTACTGAACAACAACTAAAAACATCGCTGTTATCAGCATTGTTGCCAGGCTGAAAGTCAAACCATGGCACTGCACTAGTGACTAAGAAGGAGAAAAAATGACTGCTGTAGCTGAACCCAGGACACTTATGAACACCTGGAGAGATTCAAACATGTCATTAACTAAATAGATTACCAATGAAGAAAGGAGAGGAAAAAAAAACCCAACCCTCAAACAAAAATTAATATTCTGCAATTTAAAACTTAGATGTTACATAGACTGTCAAGTATAGGTGTGCTCTGAGGCCTTTTCAGCAAAGAGTTTGGGTTCAGATCCCAGTTGAACTCTTAATTATTTTTTTATTGGACTCAAAGTTGTTGCAATAATAAACATTCTTGTCCATTGGTTTCTGTATGCACAATACACATTGCGTTGAACAGCTCTTTTTAAGTGAGATTGATAGGTCAGGACACATCTCCCTTGTTATTACATAAATGGGCCACAAGACCATTTCAAACAATCTGTTATTGAAAGCCTGTGTAGCAGGGTACTGTAGCACAGCTGACCTTATTGAACCCCTATTCACAGAAAGGAGGACAAGACAATACACTACAAACCCATATAATTTAAGTGAAAGCTGTCCTTAGCCAAACTATTAGATAGGATCTGACCAGGGAATAATTAAACATGAGGACAATGTTTCTAACAACATAGTATGCAGGAAGCAGGAAAACAGAAGCTTAGTGTGCTCAGATTACTTAAAATGCATTATCCAACATCATGTGCACTGCTCTGCCTCTGAACTGCAGAACATCAGGAAATGGCTTTTCTACCGCATGGACAGAAATACAAGCATATTCTTTGGGTCAAATGTATTCAAACTACATCTGTGGAAAGACAAAGACTTTATTAGGTACTGAACAATCTTCCTAATGGCAGAATTTCAGCCTAGAACCTCACTCATAACCTGATGTGATAAGGCAAAGGCACACTAAAATTACAGACAACAGCTAAGACAATTTTGTAAAGTGCTGGTGAAACTATGCAGTAACCAAATGAACATATTGCAACAAAAGGGGACGATGATAATATGCATGATTCATTAGAACAAGCTTTGCTATTTTTCTAAGAGTGCGTCACCTGTGATGTGCCATTGTTGAATTTCCATTTGCAATAATAAGTAAACTGCAGTAATAATCGTTGTTCATTTTAGTCCACAAAACCACCCTACTCCAATGAACTGCATAAATATCATTAATCCCTAATTTGTAAACAGAGGTATGTAAGAAACCTAATGAAGCCCACAGAAGAATTTGCTGCCAGGGATAGTGTAAGAATGTAACCACATGGCATGGGTTCAACACTGTGGCTGCTGCTGAAGTCAGTGGAAAAACTAATTTTAAAAAATCCCACCCCAGAGTTCATGGCTTGCAAGCCTGTATACTCAGGCTTCTATAAAACACTTCAAAATTTAAACAGATATCCAAAGTTAAGGAAGAGGTAAAAAAAAAAAAAGGTTAAAAGAGGGAAAAAAGAAGTAAATCCTGGACCGGAGTACTCTAAACCACAAACTACAAGGTATTAAGGAGTCTGCTAGCTTATCTGCTTGATCATCTTGCCAGCACAGGATGAGGAACAGCTGTGAATAACAATATATGCAGACAAGTATCCAGGGCCTCTTTTTAAATTACTGAATTGATAGAACCTTTACACTCTTAATTCAGAATCTAATATACATCTGTCACAGGAAAATATACCCAATCTAAAACGAGGAGGCAAGCCAGATTGCAATGAGCAAATACATTTCAGGCACAAGGAACTCCCACTTCCTTTCTTAGCCTTGTTAAAATGTTGAAGTCATAAAGCTGCGAAGGAAGGGTCTTCTGTTTTTCTGGGCTATGAAATCTCCATGTGTTAGTTCTTTCAAAAGGAAAAGATTCTGATCACGACATAAACTTAACCTGCCATCTATTGTGCAATGGGGTATGAAACATGAACTTGGATTTCGGATTCTGTAAATGCTAACACATGTTATACCAACAAATCAGTACTAACTGTGGGTCAAATTTTGTAGTTCTCACCCAGACAAAACACAATCAAAGCTGAAATGAACACCAAAGAAAAGGCTACAAGCTTTAGAAATTTTAGCCGTACTTCTTTTTCCCCTTGAAAAGCCAAAGCAAACAGGCTTTGTTTCATTTTCTGCATGCCATGGGAAGGTGTGGAGCAAAAGGGAGTGGAACAAGGAAAGAAGTGGGAAGGGAAGAACCTGCATTTTAGAGAAGAATTATTCTTCCTCCGTAGGCCCTCACTACACAAAATCCACATGGCCAAGGGATCAGCAGTGGGGATGTGGGTGCAGTTCCTGAGAGACTTCAGGAAACTGAAGGGGTCAGTAGGTTTCTGATGAAAGTCGTTTATTACCCACCACAGTGATGAATCTGGAGTCTCAGTATGCACTTCCAAAGGCACAGCCAAGCTTCCCTGTGCCCGCTGGGCAGAAGTATGAGCTTAAGACTACACATTATGGATAAACAGAGTGAAAGTCATATTATTAGTCTGCCACTGCTACTCTATTGATCTTCAACATTAAGATAAAATTAAGATATTTCTTCCAAATGTGTTTCAAGGGAGAGGATTTTATTGTAGGTTTTCTGGATATAAAATAGCTAATCAAGCAGAAAATGTGTTTAGTAGTTTATAAAACTGTAAATTTCACTGTAAGACATAAGAGCTGTGATTTATTAAGTGATATTATTCTCATGATTGTACTGCTATATTATTCTTACATTGTCAGGCAATGTGTAGAAATTTGTTCTGCTTCAGACAATCCTTACCCTTGCTATACAACTGTTGTTACGTATGTTTTTCTCATTATGATAAGTACTTTGATCTCTCAGCAAATGTTCAGCATCTTCTAAACTGTAACATAAAACCTACATAGAGCAAAGTGATGACTAAAAAGATCATAACAATCACAGCTGTGGTTCTCAGATACACAACGGGAAAAAAGGGGGGAGGGGAGAAGAAATGCTTTGATTGTCAGTAGACATTTGCACTCCTTTAAACATCAGATTATCTTCTCTTTCAGTGATGTCCCTTGGAGATCTGTTTTTTAGAGTCATCAGAAGCCAGGTTCAAGTAAAATACCTCTCCTGTGATAAAAAAGCAGCCTTTACAATTCAGAACGCCTCTTCCAAAAAGCATTCACCACAACCCATATTACTGAGAATACACCTAGCCAAGCACACGTATGAATGCATAAAGCATTTACTTCAGTGCCTTTAATGTTACATTCTGCAGGCAGTTATCAATTTGAAATGCACAGTTTATGGAGATTTATTGCTAGCTGTAGGTCAGCCTTTTCTATTAATACAGTAGACATATATTCTCATAGGGAAGAGGCTCACAGTGTGGCCAAGACATGAATGTGTGAGGTTCTTTAAATAATTAGAAAGCAGCCCAGTAACTCAGTTATTCTTCCATTATTTCATTCATTCATTTTCTTTCAGAGAAAAGAAAAAAGACATTATTTCCCAATAGCAACATATGAAAACTAGATTGGCCCAGTTGGAGCTCAGAATTAAAGCAGTTTTCAAAATGTAAAACTTGTGGTAAGGTGGCAATCAGCTCCACTGTCATGCAAAAAAGCTTTGGCTATGGAAACGACAGGATTTCTCCAGGCTTGTAAACTAGCACAGTCTGGCCTTGTTAGCGACATTGTCTCAGTTTAACTTTCCTTCCCCTTTCTCTAGCTTCCTGACTTTTCTCTCCCTTTTGATGACTCTCATCATTTCATCATCAGTAGTTAAATCAGAGCCCTGTGTTTCACACAAAGCTTTTCTATGCAAAGAGGCTCAAGGAAGGCCTATAAGCATTGTGAAAAGAATCTTAAGAAACACAAGGAAGAAGAAACCACTGAAAGATAAAGAGGAATCTAGCAAAAATCTGTATCTTAAAAAGGAAGGATAAACAACCTTTCAAAAGAGGGGAGTGCATGAATTTATCATTTCACCTCTAATGCTTTGCAGCTGGAGACAGAGTGCTGACATAGACTGGCAAAGGCAGAAAATAATCTAACAAGCATAAAAACAGGAAAGAAGATCACTTTCATGAGATGATATAATGTTCAAGAGAAACCCCTCTACCTTTACAAATTGCTGTTTGCAGGAGCACTATGGTCAATCACTTTGTTTCTGGCAGTAGTTGCACTGTTGCAGCCTGTCTCAAAAGCGTTCATGAAAACAAAGTGCAAATCCAACATATACTACCAAGTGGCCTAGGCTGAACAACTCAGGCCTGAACTGTCACTTCTGAGGTGTTTGAAAATGCAGTTTTGTCTGAGCACCACTTCTGTGACTGCGTTTGGAAGATCTGCCCCTTTAAGTATTTCTTTATGATTTTGTTCCCATAACTACAGAGGATATAAGAGTAAGAGTAGGGTTCACCATACCAGGCATGACCACTAAATACCAGACATTTAAAACAAGCCCAGCATGTGACTTGGGTCAACAAAGAAAACTTTGCTGCTGACAAAAATATTTTGCCCATTATTCTCCCTACCTTCAGCACAATATTCAGCATCTATACCTGAAATGAGACTACAGCTAATTAATTCTGTTGCAGAAAAGTAAAATTTGATTTACAAAAGTGCTTATTTGTACCAGCCTGCTATATACTTAACTGTGCTATTTTTCTTAATAGAAACTCTAAGAGCTTGTCAGGTCACTATTTCAGTTTTTGAATTAATGGATTTATGGACCATACTAGGATATGGCTAATAGCAGGCATCTTACACATTTAACTAAAGATGAACAGATAAGCTTCAAAAGCAAGCACCAAGCAACAGACAGTATGCTAACATTTGCATAATATTACCCAGGCACCTATTCCTCAATAAGACTGGAAACTGCTCAATTTTTATTGGTATTGTAACATATGCACTTAGCAAATATTTTGGTTTACATATCAAAATCAGTGTAATTCCATTCCATAAATGGAATGCAAAGCTATTTTTCATTAAACTGGGGGACAACACATAGAGAGAGACATTAAAATAATTTTAGCAGGCTGTCAAAATGTTTTTGCATACAACACTGCATATACTTAGTGCAAGGTCTTCCCTCAGTCCAGAATCTGTATTCATTATCATAGTCCTCTCACTGTACATGTCCTTGGTGTTATCTTCATTCTCTAATCTCTCAAAAGACCTGCAGTGATCCTCTGTGACCTCTGGGTTTGGGTTGATTTGTTTGCTAAACTGTGCTAAAAATACTCCTAGTTACTATTCTTAAAAGTCGACTTTTACTAGCAGACATGACAACTTCCACCTTTCTAAGAACAGCAAAAGACAACAAAATTCAGGTAGCTACTATCTGGCCATAGACTTATGAGTCTGTATTGCCCACCACTCCCAATTGCCTTGGGAAAAAGGGATAATTTTTTTTTTTTTATGTCTGGAGAATGCTTTGAAGTCTTTAATGATCGGTATTACATACACACAGAGCAGCTATGAAGGATGTTCATCTATTCTAACTACTCTAACATACAGATCTGTATTTGGTTACCTTTCATTTCTAGCTCTCTTCTCTATTAAGAAAGTTATTAAATTAGGAAGAGATGAACTCAGTTCCAGCAGCTTTGGGGTTTTTTTTGAGAATGGAATTATAAGCTTCCTGCAAACATAACAAGTGGGTATAAAGAAAATTTTATAGAATTAAATTTAATCTAAAAGGAGAAAACACGCTTCATGGAGCAAAAAGAAGAAAACTTTCTACTTACCCAGTGGACCCAGGCAACAAACAACTGACAGTGCAAGTCTCTCACCCAGCCTACACATCTCCATTAGGGACACATCTATGCAGCAATTTACAGCCAGACACGAACTTGCTCTGCCTATATCCATCAGCTCAAAGCCACAAGACACAAAGTAGAATCCAACCTAAAATATCAGCTTCGCTGGAGTGCATAGTAGGTCTGGCTGGAGTCTGTACTAAGACGATTTCTAGGTGGTTTGGAGCACACGCAAAACTAGCTCCTGTCTGCCTGAGAATGTTCAGCTGAATACAATCCAAGATTCAGTAAAGGTGCTGGAGAACTGCTTTTGCCTCTTTGGCACAGCAGTCAACTAAAATGTTAGATTAGCAATGAACTGACTGTATTATTTGGAAAAGCCAGTAAAGGAGCTGAAAGCAATAACCTGCTAACTTGTCAATCTGCTCCTGATCACAATGACTATAATATTTATATTAAAGTAAGGGAGCTGCACACTCTTCAATGAATTAACCCACCCCCATTTCCTCAGATGTCATTCTGCCTGGTCACCATGCCCATATCCCATGAAGAATTATAGTTAATCACAGGGAGATCATTTATCCCTGCCATCACCTTGCTGAACCTCCCAGATTTTGGGAGGGGAAGCAGAGACTGTAAAGATGGCTTTTGTCAGGGTTCTTGCCCGTAAACACTGTATTGGGGATATATATGTGATGCTTAAAAAAAGAGACAAAAGCAGCCTCAGGAATATTTTCCATTAGAAACAAAATTTATGTGAAACATAAACTACTATTACTCTCTAATAATAGTAAATGTGAATGCTGCCACCTACACACACATCATAGAATCATAGATTCATAGAATCAACTAGGTTGGAAAAGACCTTTAAGATCATCAAGTCCAACTGTTACCTCAGGACTGCCAAGTCCACCACTAAACCATGTTGCTGAGGGCCTCATTTACACAATTTTTGAACACTTCCAAGGATGGTGATTCCACCACTGCCCTGGGCAGCCTGTTCCAATGCCTGATCACTCTCTCTGTGAAGTAATTTTTCCTAATATCCAATCTAAACCTCCCCTGGTGCAGCTTGAGGCCATTTCCTCTTGTCCTGTCGCTTGTTACTTGGGAGAAGAGGCCGACCCTAACTCACTACAGCCTACTTTCAGGTAATTGTAGAGAGAGAGACCCCTGAGCCTTTTCTTCTCCACACTAAACACCCCAGTTCCCTCAGCTGTTCCTCATCAGACTTGTGCTCCATACCCTTTACCAGCTTCGTTGCCCATCTCAGGACCCTCTGCAGCACCTCAATGTCTCTCTTGTAATGAGGGGAGCAGAACAGAGCACAGGATTCGAGGTGCAGCCTCACCAGTGCCCAGTACAGGGGGATGATCACTGCCCTGGCCCTGCTGGCTGCACTATTGCTGATACAGGCCAGGATGCCCTTGGCCTTCTTGGCTGGCTGGGCACAAGCTGCTCATGTTCAGTTGTCAGTCAGCACCCCCAGGTCCTTTTCATCTGAGCAGCTTTCCAGCCACTCTTCCCCCAGCCTGTAGCATTCCATGAGGTAATGTAGACATGAGACTTAGTATCATCTAAATTAATCAGACGTGGATCACCCATCCATCTGTATTGCCCAGATGGCAGAAAGCCAGTACAGATAGCCCTATGTCACCCCTTCCCAGCTCACCTGGTGAGCACAGAGGATGTGCTGGAGATGCAGTAGAAAAGGCAGGCCCTCCATGTTTTGTGAACTGCAACCCTGATCAACAGGTCCACCAGTGGGACTTGCAGTGGGGACTAGCTATTTAGCAGTGTAGGAAGTTGCTTAGAGTCCTACTGCTTCTACAGTTCACTACCATGTTAAAAGCAGTTTGTTCTGTCCAGTTGATTTGATCTGGGGTTTTTAAGTCCATGACACTCTGGAATGACCTCTGTGCTAGCAAGAGTTAACCTGTAAAATAGCACTTTGTGAATTAAACCTGGTGTAAGCTCACAGTGCTTTCCTTCTAGCGGATTAGATCTTTACTATGCAAATTCTGACTGTAGACAGGCAAATGGATATATCAGTATAAATCACACTTCAGCACTTACATTGCTAAGAACAGTAAGAGAATATAATAAACCAAGGAGATTTATATTCTGTTGGGTAATCCTCCAGGCTTGCCCTTGCTGAAAAGTCAGACCCAGTTTATGTCAGAAGCAGTCAATAATACAGAAAACTAATAATTGGAATGGAGTGTCAACTGCTTAATTCATGCAGAGGAAAAGTAGCTTTTCTTTAGTAACCCTCGTCCCTGAGAAGGTGGTGCAATATTTCTGCAGCAGGGGAGTAACAGAAATTTTATGTTTTAGAGATACACATTATCAAGCAAAGCAAGCATTATTAAAGCAAAACAAAAACAATGGTAATAGATTTCTAACAAGGTTGGCTTGCATATGAAATAAGGTGGGGTCCCTCTCTGAACCTTGAATAGAAACATTATTTTTTCCTCTGCAAGAAGCCATCATCACTCTTTCACCAAAAGGAAGGTCACACCATCTTTCACAAAAGATTTGCCTGCTCATAATTACTGCCTGCAGTGTACAGACAAATGCAATCTTTTAAAATGCTAACTGTGTTATGCTTGCACCCAAGGGATCCAATGGTAGAAATGTAATGTGGCCTAACTAGTTTGTCTTAGCAAAACCTTACAGTGCTGATTTGAAACAGCTGAACTAAATCAACAGTTACCTTGAGCCAGAGGCCTTTGGAGAGCAATTAGAGTCAAAGCTTGGGTTTTGAACCCAATATGCCCTGTCAGTCTCAATGATTTGTGTTTGTTGTACTCAGCCTCATTTCCTGCGTGAAATACGAGGCTGTATAAAGAGGAGAAATTCCCAAGATTAAAAAATATTTGACCTCAGTGCATTTGCGAGCATGAAAGTACACATGTCTAAATGACCATTTTGGTTTGTAGTACAAAGTTCTATTGATGTTGGCAGGCTGAGCTTCCCTGTCTCAAAGCCACATGAATGGTTTCAAGTTTCAGCCAAAAAATGTTTTCCACATGCTTTAGTGTGGGCCAATTTACACAGCAGATTTTGCGGAGACTGTGGCCAAGTGCTTCATAAAGGGCTGCCTTCTTTGGGATCAGGGAAACCACAACAGACACATCACTAATGCAATCTAATTATCTGCTTGAATATTTTTCCAGATGTATCCAATGCCTAAAAATACTGCAATAAAAAAAGGTATTATTTGGCTCCTTAGACTGAAACAGTGGCATAAAGAACCTGTTTGTCTACAGGAAAAGTTACAACAGTGTAATTCTGCAACTGCCTTTAAATCAGTCAGACAAAACTAAACACCCCAAAGGTACGCTATTTGATGCCTTATGTTTGGAATTAGCCTCCTGCGGAAGAACATGAATGAAGGGGTGCTTTTTTGTTTAAAAGTGCACCTCATTCTTGCAGGGTGATTTCCTTCATTTGCACATCACAGTTTGATCTTGAGAAGGTTGATCTAATACATAATAAAATATCTTTTCACTGAGATGGGGAGAAAGACAAATACTCTGGACAGTAGTGTATGGGCTGTGTCAAGAGTTATTTTGCAGTTTATTATTAAAGTTCACTACACGTAGATCACTGCATACCCCAATTCTAGACAAATGTAAAAAAATAAAGTGGCTTTTTCTCCCACTAAGTCTTACTGCCTCACTAGAAACCAGTTAGGACTGGTTTCTTTCTTCCTGCTAGTGTGCCTTAAAATCGCAAATTGGCATAGGTTATTCAAACAGGAACAGACTATTCAATTGATTTTGCTGTAGTTCTATGTCTTGATCAAGGAATATAAATAAAAATACAGATGTCAGAGTTTCCAATAGGAATACTGGCAGTTTGCACAACCTGGAATTCCAGAAGCACAGGCCTATTTGTTCAAATGCTTTTACTTTTCTATTTTTCAAAGGATTTACATTAATTACTTTCATAAAAGAGATCTGCCAATAACAAGAGTTCTTAATGCCTACAAGAATATTTTATTTTAGAATATAATGGAAAGGCATATTTAATTTTTGGTTTAATATTCAACTTTTCCTCAATTTACTACCTACTGGGAAAAGAGCAAAGATAAAGCAGTGATTTACCATTTCTGTTCTGAGTATTCTCAGTCACAGCAAAACACCAGAATGAACAACATCCCTAATTTCCACCAAGAACCAGTAGGATGAACACTGGTGCCAAAGTAATGTGGCCTTAAACAGGCTGAAGCTGTGGCAGCTGAATCTGAACATAATATGAAAAGAATGCAGAAAACCACATCGGAGATAATGACCAAGCAGAATCTGCTTCAGTATTTTTGGCATTTCAGTGTGGCTTTTGAATTAGTTGAGCTATTTCCATGCAATGATGTTTGTCAGATGTGATTTACATGAGGCTGTAGTTATGTCTGTACCCTTAAATACGTGCATCAGAGACAGCATTTGCCAGTCTTATGGCTTGGTTTATTGGATAAGGGGTGTCAACTGTGGGTTAGAGAGATCAGTTCAAAAACATAGCTGCCTAGAGATGTTCCTAGTGGTTTGAATCATTGTTTGCATATTTAAAAAGGAAAACAAACTTCATCATGCTGCCTTCTCTCCCCACATTGACTTGCCACAGTTCAGCATGCTTACTTTTATTTTTATACAAGAAAATTTATGTCTTTACAGAAAAATTCCAAGAATATCAGAAATAGCAGAATATGGACTCTATACTTTGCACGAATATTTGCAGTACAATGGCATAGTAAGTATTATAGAATAAATTCTGCTGGTATCTTATAAGCATAATTGAATCTAGCATCCCAATCCAAAGCAATTCAGTGTTGTCAAATTGTCAGTCAATATTCAAAATACAAATGTCTTAAACAGATTATATAGGTTGCAAATTCTTCGGACAGCCATGCAGATGAAGAGTAACTGATTAAGAAAGAAAATAAAATCTGCAACTCCTCCTAACTAAAATGAGCTTCCTAAAGTTCTGCTATAGACACACTCCATCATATTTTTTATTTAAGTCAGACATATCGTACAACGTAGCACTTCTTGGTCCTTTTTTCCCCACACTAGGACCAACCTACCAAGGCAAACAGACAGTTCTGCAAACAGACATGCCTATTGAGAAAGATTAATGTATTTCTTATTTCTCTCCTATGTAAGAATAGCATGCTTATTTAACAGTGTAACTGTCTAAGTAAGAAACTTCTTAAGGAGAGTCATTGTCTGATGAGTATTTCTCAGCAGATAAACCAGGAGCAATGCACAGATTTTGTGAAAAGACTTAACAAAAATTGGTAACCAAGATAAAAGGTGTCCCAGTCCACTGAGGACAGGTGAGTCTTAGAATCATAGAATCATATGATGATTAGGATTGGAAGAGACCTTAAAGATCATCTAGTAAAGTCTACATAAATATCAGAAAGCTTTGATTGCATGCATTATGACATAAGCTCCTCTAACATTTATCAGACTATCCAAAAGACCAGTATGCCAAGTGATCTTGACAAATACCCACTAAAGAATGTCATCTTTCTGTCACTTTCTAAAGCGATATATCAACAAGAAGCTTGAGGTTGATACGTGCATTTTAAATAACACTACAGTATGTATGTACCACATTAGTCTAAAGCACTAGCTTTCAACTATTTTCAAAAGTATGCAGGAGTACATTTTGCAATTATTCTACACTAGGCTCGCATTTTTCCAGCAAAATACTAAAAATACTAAAAACTAAGGTATGTAAAAAGTGTTGTTTTCATTGCAGCTAATCTTGGCTTGAGATCACTGCCCATAACCGCATATGAAGGATTCTGTTTCCTGAGATCTGTTGGATAGCTACATGTAAACATTTCTCTCTAGACTGCTTCTGTCAAAATGATTCGGATTTTAAAAACACAATTATTTTAAGTGTGTAAACTGACTTAGACCATACTGATACAATAAGTGACTTCATAGATAGTTACACCAGCAGGTCCAGTAGTGAGGTTCATGGGGAGTAACCTCTTAACCTTTCAGACTGCATCTTCTTCTTCGTTACATGGCTTCATATCATTTTTAATTCCTTTCATCAATTGTTCTCCCATTTCCAAAAAATGTACCTGTCAGCCTTTCAAAGATATGACATCTTTGCTGCTGCAAGCCAGGGATGGAAAAAGGATAAGAGCAAGGATAATTCTTTCTGCCTGTTTCATGAAAGTAGAAAAGGATGGAAAAAGGAAAGGACAGCTGGGAGGTCTGAGGAGGCACATGAGAAATTGGTCTTCAGAAACAGTGGGGTAGCACCTCTATGAAAAATAGATGGCAAAACTGAGACCTGCAAGTATTAGCATAAAGTAAACATTACCCTATCATTAATAATGTTGAAAATGAAATATCAGCTCCTTTTTATTACTCTCTTTCCCCACCTCCCTCCCCCCCCAAATATTTTTATAGGTATTCCTTTTCTGCTTGGTTTGGGTTTGATTTTTTTTTTCCCCCAGGGGAAGAAGTAATCTCCCAGAGTGTTATCTTTCTCTCCTTTGACCTTTCTCTTTGCCAACTCTTTTCTCTCACAGTTTCTCTGCTCTTTTGCTTTCTCCCATTTCCAGAAGTTACACTCTCACTAAAGGCCAGTGGATTTCCACACAACAGCAAGGAGCCAGCAAGCAAAAGCACAGTAGCAAAGGCCACAAGGGAGTAAGTAGAATTCACAGTTCTGCACTGATGTGGTGTTACGAGATGAGGAAATACTTTTTCCATGAGATTGATGAAAAATGACTATTGCTTTCTTTGGAGAAAGGAACATAGGCTGTTAAATAGTTTTTGGGGTGTTAGGGTGTTTTTTTTCTCTGGACAAATATTTCCATAAATCCAGATGCAAGGTCTGGGCTGCCTGGTTAATTGCAAGTTTAGATGAAACTGAAAAGTTCACATATAACACAATACCAGGAAGAGTTATGTCAGTACCACTGGGTATTAGATATTGCTGTGGGACACCATTTGCCTTTGTTCTTTTCCATAAAAAAAACAACCTGTAAACAGAAACTATAAAATTCAAATATGTGTTTGGCTATTTAACATGGAAAAAAAAAAAGGTGCTTTGGGAAATCAAGAAAAATAGAGAATAATTCCAAAGAAAATTGCAAAAATTTACATGGGACAGAAAGTCAGTGAGATTGTTAACTTTTCACACTATTCTCCTGTAGCTGCAAATGTTTTACTTTCTAGTGATATTTTTCTGTGGATGCCACTGAACATAGTATCTCAGCCCACAAAAGTTTGCAAACTGTTTATTTTTTTAAACAAACAGAGAAAAACCTAAAAAAACCCACTGTTAAATGTCCCTCTGCTGATATCTTATAGAATTTCCTTTCAGACAACAGGCTGTCAGCCTCTTAGTAGAAAAAGATTTGACATGATTCACAGAGTTCTGGAAAACCTGTCAAAGAGGAAATGAGCACTTTAAAGCACAACAGAGAAAGGGAGAAAGAACTTCAGAGTCTTCAAGCACTTTCTTAGGTAGCACTTCCTTTAGCAGGCACTCACTCTCTACCTATACACACATACTGCAACAAACACCATAAAGGAGTTTGGCCTTTGTCAGGCTTTAATTATTATTTTTTCCCTCCCCCCTTTCAAAGAAAGCTAGTCAAAGAAAGTAATATCTTGTATTTTGTGTTACAAGTAATTCGTATAGCACATAACAATATTAGCAACTCATTCACTCTGGAGAAAGTTACCAAATTCATAGCATTTACTTGCATCTAGGCAGAGTACATCCATCATTTCAAGAGCAGACCAATGGGTAGTCATTTAATCAAAAACATGCTGTGATTGTTACTTGTACAGAAAATTACAAAGCAGCAACAGCTTCAAAGCCAGGATTACAAAGATTAAATAGAAGCTGCTTTTTCCTACATGTTGGGTAAGAACAAATTACAGTGTCCTTAAATTTGAAGGAAATCAGAGAGGGAGAATTATTCATTTGGCCTTACCAGTATTTCCTAATTTTCATTTCCTCTCTTCATACTTACAGTAAATTACAAAATTGAGAACTCAAGAAAAGCTGCTTAGTGAGAAAGAGAAAGTCTAATTTTCGTACATGATCATAGAAGAAGACACTTTCACCTAACTTTACAACTTTTCTCTAAGTGATGAAGATGTTTTATTTTAATGTCAGTTTTTGTTTTAAATACTAAAAGGACACTCTCCCCCTCATTCTTACAGTGCACCATAAGGACTGAAGTTTGAAAAAGTACAAGGTTATGTACTCTCTTCTTAAAAGATACAACACTTTGTAGTACATGGATACATACTGGTAGCTCCAGCTGTAGGGAGACAAGACAATAAGAAACTGTTTATGGACTCCTATTTTATAAACATGTTTATAAGGAAGTAAAGAAAATCTGAAAAGAACTGCAACTAATTTAATTCATTTCAACAAATGAAGAACTCAGTCACGTTCGTTTTGAAACAGCACACTTTAATACAATTAATACCACATTTATTTACCAAAATAACAGACCATATACTGACAAAGACATTTTTCTTTAAATTATGTCTTGACATCATGTACATTACCAAGTGATCTTGATCATCATACAGTCATGTCAAACCAGTGATTTCCTACATTTAAGGAAGTAACTGCCCAAAGTTAAGGAATGCGAAAACACGGACAGGATGGGACACTGAGGTAACAGAAAAGCATCATACCTGCAGAGGTAGCGTCACACAGATAGAAGAGGGTGATACCATTGCACCACAAAGTTATTTTTTTATCCAACTACTTTTAATATTTATGTTCCTTCTCCCAAAAGTCTATAATATCTGGCCTATTCTAGGGCTCGCTGAAACAGCTAATTGCAAAATATGTCTCAGTATTATAGAATCATAGAATGATTAGGGTTGGAAAGGACATTAAGATCATCTAGTTCCAACCCCCTGCCATAGGCAGGGATGCCTCACAATAAACCATGTCGTCCAAGGCTTTGTCCAGCCTGGCCTTGAACGTTGCCAGGGATGGAGCATTTACCACTTCTTCGGGCAACCCATTCCAGTGCCTCACCACCCTCACTGTAAAGAACTTCTTCCTTATATCTAACCTGAATTTACCCTGTTTAAGTTTGAACCCATTACCCCTTGTCCTACCGCTACAGTCCCTGATGAAGAGTCCCTCTCCAGCATCCCTGTAGCCGCCTTCAGATACTGGAAGGCTGCTGTGAGGTTTCCGTGCAGCCTTCTCTTCTCCAGGCTGAACAGTCCTGCTTTATCAGCCTGTTTCCGTAGCAGAAGTACTCCAGCCCCCTAGTCATCGTTGTGGCCCTCCTCTGGGCTTGCTCCAAAAGCTCCATGTCCTTCTTATGTTGAGAACACCAGAACTGCACATAGTACTCCAAGTGAGGTCTCATGAGAGCACAGTAGAGAGGCAGGACTTAAGTCCAAATTTTACGTTTCATGATCACACCTTCCTTTCCCTATACCTCATTTTTTTCATCTTACTTAATTGTTTAAAAAGGCAGATTTAAGTAAAAGAAAAAGTTATCAAGAAGCAGTGCAAAAGACAAAATGTGCAACAGAGAATTTTACTACGGCTTAATTTACACAAGAGACATACCTAAGTGTACTTAGTTACTAAACCCACCATAATGGAGATAAAAAGCAGAGCGCCAAAAGCAGTTTTGGGAACTAGAAAAAACTAAACTAGCAACAGTGCTTTCATGCTTCAACAACCGCTTTAATGTTTGAACTCCTATTGATAGTAAAATATTGAGAGAATAAAACCCCACAAAAACAGTTGTCTTGATCCTCTCTATTCTATCAGCTGCAATTCCTTAAGGCTAAACCAGTTCCTGTGGCCTCTTTAAGATTAAATATAATATATATATTTATCATTAAATA
>NW_009934294.1:19526-31050 GCF_000696875.1 Nestor notabilis
TAATATATATAAAAATAATCTTGAACTCTATATCATATAGAGACTCTACAGTCAAACTGCTTTATGCATTTCAATAAATCCTAATTTCCTTACAGCTCATTTTATGTACCCAATTCTCAGGAATGGATTTCTAGTCTAAGTGGAATGTGACTTGCATCACAACAATGATATATTCATTCCGTGTACGTTGCTTCAATACCTGCTAGTTTCAGAGTAAAGCTCTTGCTTTAAATTCATGATTACATTTTCTTGTAACACACAAGTTCAAGTATGACTCGCTCAGGATTACACTAAAGTAGGAAACCAGTGAATTTTCTTTATCCTAAAACCCCATAAGGAGGCTTCAACATCAAAAGAAATGCCTAAGTTGATTTGATGCTTGTCATCAGCATTTCTCCACAGGATCAAACCAATTTTAAGTGGCTTAAATAATACTGACCTCTAATACTCTTAATCTTTTTATTTTCCTCCACACATTAAGAAGTTTACATACAAAATAACATAAAATATGCCTGTGTGTAGGTCCATTTCTATTCTTAATTTTTAGTAGCTAAGAGGAAAAAGAAATGCCATAAAATAAGCCAGTGGTGATAGGGGTATTTTTTACTGTAGCTGTTTTCAGCACGCAAATAATGGGGTTAAAATAATTTACATCTAGAATTCCCATTCAAAAATTCTTATGAACTGACAGCTATTAAATCTGCTCAAATTTGTTTAATATTCAGGTTGTAAGCACTTATGGCTTTATTGTTCTTTTACTCCAGCACGAAAGTATCAATTTATTTTATATTTATTGGCATAATATGAAATAATGTGATGGTGACCATAGTGTAACACACTTATCAATATTAAGTAACCAGTCAAGCACATCAAGAAGCGTTCTTTCTATATACATCATCTATTTTGTGTATTTAACATACTTTGTAACATGTTAAGTATACAAAGATAAGCCAAGGTACTATTTACATACCAACTTGATTAACCTTTTATAGCCACAGCATTCAGCATTTCACTCATTTATAAAAGTATTTCTGGGCTAGCTGGCAAGGGAGGACTTAAAAGCTTCAGGCATATGAAATACTACCCCTATTTGTAAACATCTGGAAATACGTCCACTAAACCACTGCCCAGTGAAGTTCTGGCTGCCCCATCCCTGGCAGTGCTCAAGGCCAGGCTGGATGGGGCTTTGAGCAACCTGGTCTAGTGGAAGCTGTCCCTGCCCACGACAGGCGGGTTGGAACTAGATGATCTTTAAGGTCCTTTCCAATATCCCTGAATGGACAACCACAGATGCACCCTGAAAGCTGCCATCCACCCTTCAATCAGTTAGGTTTCTATCATTACATGAGCCACCAAAAGTCATGCCTAAGTAGCCATCCTCTACTAGTCCCTCCTCCTAACAACAACAGTTCTGCTCTGGGCTAAAACCACTCCTGGGAAAGGCAAGAGAAGGAGATGTAATCAGTCCTGCAGGCATGCACACACGCATGCATGCACTCACTCACTAAACAGCCATTCCTTGTTACAACTGGGAGGCAGAAAGTTAGATCACACACCATAAATCCTCTCCATTCACTGCAACATACCCCCAAGAGTTTTATCTTCTTTAATGCCTGACTTGTAAGGATACTGTAATTCTCGAAGGCCAAAGATTCAGAAAATTAGGCAGTATTGGATATAGCTTAAGTAAAATTCATGACTTTTTTGCCATACAGATTCTGAGTTATGAAAGGGAAAAAAAATCTTTTGCTTCTCCAAAGAATTATTTACCCTGCAACAAGAAGAATAAAAAATAAATTAGAGAGCGGATTTCCACTACAAAATTCAGGTGCTTGATTATTAGTGAACAAATTAAGTTGGCAACACATGAATAAATTGGATGGAGACCATCCTGCTGCAAGTTCACCAGCAAATTCAGCTGCACCACTCTTTCACCTTTCCTTGGCAGATGCCATGACTTCACTCTTCAAAAGAGTAACATGTTGTTAACACATTGGGTTAACAATATGAGTTTAATTGCATTTTGGAGGCCAAGATCTGCAGCTGGTCCATTTCTTTGTCCTGTTCTACTATTCACGTTGCCAAAAAGATAGAGAAAATATTAGGAAGTTTGAAGGAGGACGAAAGGAACAGAAGTGTTGTGGTGTGAGGCTTAGAAGATCTCAATTTATTCAGCTCTCACAAAATGGACTGAGAAGTGTCTTGATGACTGTGTGTAGGAACTCACAAAAGAAAAAGATACTTGGTGGTGGGAAGCTTTTTAACTTTGCTGCCTATGGTGTATTAAGAATCAACAGCTGGGTAGTGAAGCTAGATAAATCCAGTTTTGAAATAATGCATAATTTTCTAACTGTGAGAGAAATTGAATAGAGAAATATCTAACTATGAAAAGTCAACAGGACTTCGAATGTTCTAAGATAAAATTAAACAGCTTCTAAAAAATGCCGTCATTTAGCTCTGGAATAATTTTTACATTTAGAAAGTATAAATCAGATAATATATAATTGTTGGATTTTATGGCTGTCCAGCTGCTTTGCTAACCCAGGAACCAGTGACTCAAAGAGTAAATCCTTCACATCGTTGTGACAGTTTTTCTTAAACTGTCTTCATCATGGCATGATCATTTTCAATTGTTCAAAGTACTGAATATCCAATAGTTTCCCAGTGAAAGAGTAATCTGCATTGGTTGCTGCACAGCATATATGACCTAGTAAAATTTTCCTCACCACCCTATTCAGAGTCTTTAGAAATAACCCACAATGAAAGCCAGTGCCCCAACACTCATCGATCAATACTAAACAATCATTACATAACATACATGTCTAAACCACAACATTACCAAATGTCACTTGTAGCACCACAGACTTAAAATATTCCAGGCTATTGAGTTTTGGGTTTTTTTCTCTTTGTTTCCCTCAGTCATTTAACCCTGTAGCTGTAGGGGATGTTATGGTAATGGCAATGAACAGTGTCTGTGAGAGGGTAAAAAAGATCCTTTTCTGGGATATTTAGGACACTGGGATTAGCGCTGGGTTTAGTGCAGTTTGTACCACGAAGTCAGCTTTGGGGTACAAAGGGGAAAATTTCCCATGTTACAAGAAATTTGGATGTGTCTCCTTTTCTAAGCAACTGGGAAGATGGTCAGTCTCCTAGTATTGCCTGCACCTACCTCACTTGAACAGAACTTATAATGTGAGCAAACAATACTGCATATTTTTCTTCAGATTCTGCATTAAGTCCATTGCAATGCACTGTCTAATTTGTTTGGCTTCAAATGCCATCTTATTCTACCAAACTGAACACTGTTACCAGTTTATTAAAAATAGCAAAAATGTATGTGTTCAGAGGAAGAATTGATTCGCTTTTCCTTCTTCTGAAGGAAATTTTCTATGTAAGGGATAAAAACTTTCAAAATAATTAGAGTACAATATGTAAGGGAAAGATTGGCTGATTTTATTACTTACTTTGCTAGAGAACACTATCATCATGACGTATCCTGTATGTCAGGTAACATACTCCAGCTCTTGGTGACTGTAAAAAGGAAAAAGTTTTAATCAGTAGTACTGGTTTAGAAGGTTCCATAGGCACAAATTCTACATTGATTTGGCACCCAACTAAACATGGAATATGCTGTTTGTTGCAGAAAACACAGATCTTCAATGCTGTCGATCACCCCACAGGTAATTTATGTAACGCCTGTCACATCACTATTTTGCCCCAAACCACACTGACAAGTGTCCGTATGACAAAGCAATAAGTCTACAATGCTTAATAGGAACATAACGTGTAGGAAGGCTGTCATGTCTGTTTACTGTTTCAGTATGACAGTTACAGACTTTTTTGAACCAGGTCACATACCAGATCCCTATCATTAATGGCTTTTTTTGTATTCTGTCAGGTTGGACAGAGCCTTGAGCAACATCATCTAGTATGAGGTGTCGCTGCCCATGGCAGGGGGGTTGAAACTAGATGGTCTTAAGGTCATTTCCAACCCTAACTATTCTATGATCCTGTGATACTATGTTTGAGTAGTTTCATAAAAACAGATTACATTTGTGCCTGTTCTTGACATTGCTGGCTGGACTAAGGGAAAAAAAAAAAAAAACCACAACAAACTAGAGACAGGGAGTATTTTACTTTCTTTCCTCATTTTTCAAGCTCAGAAGATTAGAAGCTTACACACAAAGCCATAATATCTTGCCCTTGATTATTAGCCACCACAAGGTGCAAGGTGGAACTGGATGATCTTTAAAGGTCCCTTCCAACCCAAATCATTCTATGATTCCATGATTCAATGATTCTATGATTGTATGATTCTGTGATTCTATGATTCTAAGAACAGGAATATTAGCAGTGTGGGCAAAAACAACAACAAAAATGCCAAAAAGTCCTTGCGATCAAATCAGAGACCTGAAACAGAGTGATTCAACCTGCTTCACAATGAGGTAAACCCACTGATGTGAATAACCACATTAAGAAGGCTTCCAGTATGTGAGCTAGGTCAAATATCACAGTGCACACAGTACTGCACCACCAGTAGGCTCTCCTGTTCATAACTTGTAGACAAGTGTGTTCATTGTTACACTCCAAATTCTCTGAGCTGCACAACATTTCATTTCACAGCTCCTTCTGACATCACATCAAATATGTGGCTAAAGACATAACAGCTTTCTGAAACTCTAGCACTTAGCCAAACCAACAAGAAAAGAATCAGGAACCTTAGGTCTCACTGTGACAAACTACAAACATGAAGTTCCTTTCAAAAGCACCTCCAATCAGTGTCATTCAGTGTAAAGGATTGCCTACTGAGTAATCTGCTAGATTTATTTTCCTTGCATGTTGATACCAGCTGCCAGTCGTTACTGGACATATGCCTCCCTGTATTGTCAGCAAGAACATAAATAAAAAAGAAAAAAAAAAAGCAAACAAGTAAACTATTAGTTTATATAAAAACAAACAGCATATTTGCATTTTTTTTCTAGAAAAGGGAAAGCATGTGCAGTGTTTGTGTATCATCCAAAGACCCATATCAACCTCTTAAAGGGGCACATAAACATATTCTGAATGACAGGTTTCCAGTCTGAGTTTCCAGCTACAGGAGAAACAATGAAAGTGTTGTATAACATGAAGCATTTATTTTAAATTCTGTTGTGATGTTTTTTTTCCCCATCATCTCTGGAGTAAAAGAAAAAGAAATACTTAACATTAAATTTTCCTTCTTGCAAATTTCCAGTAGTCATTTTTATATGGTACAACTATGGTCATTATTGTTACCCATCCATCTTATAATTTCAACTAAATCGAGCAATGAAAATTTTATAGTGCATCCCTAATTGTGCACCAGACTGGAACTGTTCATACAAATTCCAAGCAATTATAAGGCTTTCTGGGAAACATTGGCAGCAAACACAGGATTAAATGCCTGTAACAACAAGCCAGATGGGAAGCAGAGATAAAGAAAATCTCATGGAACTTGATTCTTTTTCCAAAATTCTGGTATTATTTAAATTAACCTGGGACTCAGACACAGTAGATTCAAAATGAGGTCAGTTAGATGTAATAACCAAATTGTAAGTGTTCCAAACATTCTCTAAACAGACACACACCCCTCAAATTAGTGTTATACACTCTTTAAGAATGAACATAGATATAATAAGACAAGAATGTATACTATCTATAAAGGTAAAATATCATAATTACATGGCTTAATGTCATAACACCAAAGCTGTAATATTGTGGTTTTAAATGGATGATACTTTCTGCCTTCAGTATCACTAATGAAACATAGTATCAAGTGTATTAATCCTTTGAATGTAGCAGAAAAAGACCTTGCAGCCCTTTCTGACTTCCCAGCACATAGTATTACTTCATCCTCTAACCACTACATTCTGCAGTCCACCACACAGGGCAAGCAGTCTAGGTGGTGCTGGTCCATGCCACAGATCGAACCTGCACTCAGGGAGGGGACTACCTGGCAAAGGGGCTTCCATCATCTCATCCCTCCAGCCTACAATGCTGGTGAGAAGGATAGAGTGGGTTGTCAGTGAAAGACCCATTTTTAAAGGCCTAAATCTAACAAAATAGTGTCATAGCCTGTCATCATTTTTTAGTAACAAACTTCAAAAAGTATTTGAAGGCAAATCTATGCTACTGTGTAGTTAAGAGCAGATACCTCCCAGCATGTTCAATTATCAGGCATCATTAACTTCCTGAACTGATTATGTGATACTCCTTATCACCCAGTTTTGAAATTAAACTAAGCCCAAACCACTGTGTTGCATGAATCTAAAAATAGAGGTGGATTCAGTGTCCTTCTATGCTCTCAGGCCTTCCTGGGAGCACAGAATGGCCACTAGGAAAGGGCAATTCCAGGCTGAACTCAGAAATAGCAATAATAATGTCACTTGAACTAATATTGGTTTTAGCATTAGAGCTCCTTTGCCCTTGCTTTTATGCTGACATGGGACTGTGATAAAGGACTGAGAACAGCCTGGTATTTGTAGCGTCTCTCAGCAGCTCCCATTTGAATTAGACAAATCAATAACTAAGAACATCTTCATGAATATGTTTTTAAAACTATTACCCATAGCGAATATCAGTAACTTACCCACTAGAAAACTGGCAGGATACCCCTAATTCTTTGTAAGCACAGCTCTTCTTAAACTTTCCTATGGGAGGACTTTGGTCTACTTGTAAAGACAAATGAAAGTTGAAATTTCGTCCACTGAGGTTGTTTATACCAAGTCTGAAGGAAGCAGAGAATAGTTATATCGTTTCAAAAATCATTGTAATCACAGAATCACAGAATGACTGAAGCTGGAAGGGACTTTTTGAGAATCTGCAACCCCCTAGCTCAAGCAGGGTCACTTAGAGCAGGATCTAACTGAGGTCTTGAATATCTCCATGGAGAGAAACTCCACAACATCTCTGGCAACCTGTGCCAACTTTCGACCATCCTCACTGTAAAAAAGTGTTTTCTTGTGTTCAGATAGAATTTTATGTGTTTCAGATTTTGTTCTGTTGGTGGGCACAACTGGGAAAAGTCTGGTTCCCTCTTCTTCATTTCCTACCATCAGTTGTGTGCAGCAGGATCATCCTGAGCCTTCTCTTCTCTAGGCTGAATAGTCCCAGCTCTCTCAGCCTATTCCCATATTAGAGATCCTCTACTGTCCTGTACTGGATTCAGTCCAGTAAATTCATAGCTTATAATAGGGAGCCCAGAACCGGACACAGCACTCCAGATATGGCCTAACCAGTACTTAGTAGAGGGGAAGGATAACCTTCTTTGACCTGCTGGCAATGATCTGCCTAATGCAGCTCAGGAAGCTACTGGCCATCTTTGCGGAGATGGGCCATTGTCGGCTCATGGTCGGATTGTAGTTTACTAGGACCCCTGGTCCTTCTCTGAAAAGCTGCTTTTCAGCAGGTCACTCCCGAGTGTGTACATGTTCTAAGGCTGTTCCTCCTCAGGGGTAAGACTTGTATTTTCCTTTCTTGAACTGCTATGAGATTCCCTTCTGCCCAATTCTCCAGCCCATCAGATCCCTCTGGATGACAGCACAACCCTCTGGCATGTCAGCCACTTCTCCCAGTTTTGTATTGTCTGCAAATATGCTGAGGGTGCACCCTGTCTCAGTGCAGAGTTTATTAATTAAGAAGTTAAACAGTAATGGCTTTCAATATCAGCCCTGAGGTAAACCACTAATGACTGGCCTCTGACTGGACTTTGTGCCTCTGATCACAACCCTGTTGGACCAGCCACTGAGGCAGTTTTCAACCTAACTGCCCATCCATTTATTTAACCTGTATCTTCTTGGCTTGCCAACACGGGTATTAGGGAACAAGCATTAACGGCCTTATTAAAGTCAAGGGAGACAACATCAACTTTACTTTCCTCATCCAGGAAGCTGGTTGCCTCATTATAGAAGGCTATCAGACTTGTCAAGTATAACTTTACTTTCACAGATGCATGCTGACTACTCCCGAACACTTTTTTGTCCTTCATGTGTTTGGAAATGTTTTCCAAGAGTATATTCTCTATATTCCCAGGTACTGAGGTACTGCCAAGTGGCCTGTAGTTCCCCAGCTCTACCCTTTTTAATTCAGGAGTGACATTTATTCTCTTCCAGATTTCAGAAACTCTCCCAATTGCCATAACCTCCCGTATGAAGACAGGCTGGGAAAGTTGGGGTTGTTCAGCCTGGAGAAGAGAAGGCTGCGTGGAGACCTTATAGCAGCCTTCCAGTATCTGAAGGGGACCTATAAGGATGTTGGGGAGGGACTCTTCCTCAGGGACTCTAGTGGTAGGACAAGGGGTAATGGCTTCAAACTTAAACAGGGAAAGTTTAGATTAGATCTAAGGAAGAAGTTCTTTACAGTGAGGGTGGTGAGGCACTGGAATAGGTTGCCCAAGGAAGTTGTGAATGCTTCAACCCTGGTGGTGTTCAAGGTCAGGTTGGACAGAGCCTTGGGCAACGTGCGAGATGTCCCTGTTTGTGGCAGGGGGGTTGGAACTAGATGATCTTAAGGTCCTTTCCAACCCTAACTGTTCTATGATTCTATGATTCTATAAGACAACCAAGAATGTCCTTGCAATGGCATCAGCCAGCTCCCTCAGTATTCATGGGTGCAACCCATCAGGACCCACAGACTTATGTATGTCCAGCTTGTCTGAATGCTTTCTAGGCTGGTTGTCCTCCACTAACAGTAAGTCTTCCTTGCTCCAGACTTTCTGTTTAGTCTCAGAAGTGTGGGCTTTCTGAAGGCCTGTCTTAGCAGTGACAAATGCGACAAAAAAGGCATTGAGTAATTTGGCCTTTTCTGTGCCATTCTTTGCCAGGTTCCTTACCCCATTCTGCAGTAGGCTCATATTTTCCCTAGCCTTCCTTTGGGAAACTTGCCCTGAAAGCTACAGGCATAACAGCAACTTCAAAAAATTGGAATTTTGATTAAGCTCTAAGTTCTGTATACACAATTAAGAAAGCTCAAGTCATCCAAAAGTTTAAGACAAGATTATACAAAGCTTGGTACAAAGAATTACAACGCTAATTGAAGGCTGTGTAGGAAAACCAAAGAGTGACTATTAAGAAACTTTCAAAAGAAATATAGAGATTTACATCTTTAGCAAGTGTCTTTAAGTCATAAACCAGAAAAAAATCTGGCCACTTATATAATACTGGTACTGCTGTTGTATTCTCCAGTAATTCTGTCCAATCAGCACCAAACTATTACAGAATTCAGTGAGGTTGCAGCTGCTAGTTGAGATATGTGAAAATCTCACAACTTATTTTGAGAAATTTCACCTACTTTCATAAAACTTGACAAACAAGTTCTCTTTTTCCACTGAAAGACTTGTGATTTTCCAGCTCTGATTTTCACATCCACCTTTTTCCTCAGAACAGGTCATGATTATGCTGCAGAGTGAAATCATTTCCTCAGTTCAATAACATTTTTACAAATCCAGTGATGTGGTCCAAAATAACTAAGGTGACATCAGTTTTGTACTTAAAAAGTGCTCTTTTCATATTCTCCCAACCTAGAGGACTGTTTATTTCACCTTGACAGTATCACAAGTTTTTTCAATACTGAGCAAAACAAAAAAACTAAAACACTTGTATGGTCTGATCTGTTATCTTCTAATTCTTTGTGGTTGCAGTTAACAAGCATCTCGCCTTGACAGAATGTTGCTACAACTTTCCTGAATCACCATCAGTATGTGGGAAAGCATTTTTCAGACAGACAACCTATTCCATTATCATGTGTAAGTTATTCTTTTTAATAAGGCAAATGAATCAGGGCTTCAGCATAAACTCAAATAAAAATGGTTACTTGTCCTGTTCAAAATTACACATTGTTTATGAAGGGTGACAATATATTTTCACACAGTTAAATTCCAAAGTAATATTTTTCCACAACACTTTTTTTATATATTTTTAATTGTCTGAACAAATATTTTAAAGATTATTTTCATAGCACTTTACTATGTTTGTATAGTCAGGCACCTCACTAGTAAAACATCTGCTATACAGCAACCTTGATCAAATCCAATGTCAAACCGCATTAAGGCTGTTGAATTACTTCTATTTTAAAGTACACCCTATTATAAATTATTGTATTCCATTAATATCTTCCATGACAATGAAAATACTGTTGATGTTTCTTTTAGTTACGAAACAGAAGTTTTTAAGATTGTACTTCTCCTCTCTAACCTTCCATGGAAAAATGAAAGATAACTAAACCATGAATTTTCACAGTCTCCACGTCCACTAAATTTCCCACTATCCAGTCATTTGGCCTAAAAGCTCCTTGAAACAAAAATGGTGAATTTCATGTATCCTTAGTCACTTGGTTTACAACATCCTGAAGACATGCAGCCAGGATGGTTTAAGATTCCTCAGTATTCCACAATGTTTGTACCTCTGTGACCTCTGCTTTAGAAAGACATTGGAAAGAAACATTAAGTGATCCAAAGATATGAATATAAGCAGTAGCTTAAGTCTTGCCCCTGGAAGAATGCTTCTGCCAACAGTGCATAACCCTTAATTATAATTTTATAAGGTTTTTTTCCCCCTGAACTAGATTAGTGTCTATTCGACCATGTCCATCATCAATGAGGTGTTCCATCCAACCACAAAATATCACAAGGCTTCAAGGTTAAGCTCTTCCAAATAGGTTTCCTTCCCTGAGATCATGGAGAATATTTTCAACTGCTGTAGTGCTTTTCTGTTGGCAAGACTGTCCTGAACATCTTTTTCAGCTATTACTACTTATGCTGGCTTTGGAATATAAGATGCTCCATATAACAGCCTGCAGCTATGCCAGAGACTGCTTCTCACTCTCTGATTTGCCATATGATTAGTACTCATTAGCAATGCTTAACTGTTCCAAGGTGATGCTTTTCCCAACTTCATCTTTGAGATTTATTGCCATCAAGAATCTGTCTGAACTACATCCTGCACACATATAAAAGCTGACATAACAACGCTTCACTAATGTGAACATTAACTTCAAGTTCCAATACACAGAAAAGTAGAAACAGATCCTAGGGTGATAAGCTCTAGATATATATTCTCAATAAATTAAAAGTGAGGGATTAATATGGAAAATTTAAAATTATGCAGAAACTTTGCATACCTCTTTAAAAGGATTAAATCACTAATAAAGCAGTTCTTAACATTTTAGCAGTTTTACTGTGTCATGAACATGTTACTGATACAGTACTTTTCTAAAGAACACAGGGCAAAGGGCCACTTCATTTTAAGCTGCAGAATGACTTTCAAACAAGCTACAGATAAAATTGCTGACTTACAAAAGCTTTTATCAGACTTATGATGGATTTTTCAGAAGTGGAACTCTAGATGACCCGTGTGATTTGTTTTCATTTACAAAGGTGGAGAGACTTTGAATTCAAAAATGGAACTTTATATTCTTCTGCCAAATGTAAACAATTTAACATCCATTTCCCATCCAGAGATTTTAACAGTTCAAAAGACTTTATATGAATCTGATCTGTATTATATTTCCT
>NW_009934294.1:31081-41053 GCF_000696875.1 Nestor notabilis
CACACTTCAAATTGAAAGCCAAAAATGTGTTGGCTCCAAACAGAGACAGGAAACAAATAACAAAGAAAACTGGGAAATAAACATAATGAGTAGTTATGAAGTGCTGAAAACTATACTTAGTGTTTGAGTTCTTGTTAGTTCTTCAGATTCAAATGCTGTCATATTGATTTATGTCTGGGAAGCCTTGTTTGGTAAAAAAAGCATAAACAAAAGCTTTTGAGTATTTTGTCAACAAGAAAACACAGTTTATATTATCTTCAAAGCTTGCATCTATTCCTGACTTAACTGAGTCCATATTCCTCATTGTGGAGAATTTTGTGATTTCTGGGAAAGGTGCACATTGCACGCAGTAATAACCATTCCCAGGGGAAATGCATTGATCTATTGCTCACAGTCAGCCTAATGATTCAACAAGACCAATGTTCAACTCAGTTGAAGAAACCTGTCCTGGGTGCAATCACAGAACTCACACGCTCTTCTACAGCAGACAAGGCAGATGTTGAAAAAAAAGATAAAATTCCTTGCCCCTAAAGAAATTTATTTGAATTTTTGTTTGAAAGCCATGCAATCCCAGTTAGCTAAAACTGGTGATATCTTTAAAAAAAAAAAAAAAAAAAAAAAAAAAGAAACAAAATAAAAAAAGAGACCAGAGAATATGAACTCCTGCCTTATAAAAAAATCTAGCAATTACTCCATACATTGCTGTTGAGTTTTGTATCATTTGTGTAACCTGATAATATCTATCATGACTCAGATATAAAATATGAAAGACAAAACTGTATGGCAATATTTCAAGGAAAATCCATATCTTCATTCTTTTTAGTAAGGGAGTTTACCAACTGTAAATAATTATTAGATCTGAAAAAGGGCAAGACAACATTTAAAGTCCTAACCAGGTGAGCAGATACAGTATGTTTACCAGTCTTGCAGCTGTTCTATGGAAAAGTGAAAATCAATTCACTCCAATGTTTTCTTCATGTTTTGTATTAGTGGGAGCTGTCTTTTTGTTCCATCCACTTATTTTAAAGACATATAATCCAATATTCTCATGTATCCTCTTTTAAATTTCCAGACATCATAGACATTCTCCTGTCTTCTCACTCTTAATATGCAAGCTGAGTGAACTGTACCAGAGGTATATTAAATTACTGTTACTATTTCCTCTGTCACACAACAGAGATTCCAAACTTCAAATAGTCTTTTCTAAATATACAGTGAAGCAATAACAAAACAGCTATATGAAGTACTACATTCTCTCAGTCTGAAGGGTCACTATACAAGCACTGTCCCAATGTCGCCCACCATTAATACAGTAGCAGCTAACAGTCAACTGGCCATGGAGTCAAAAAGACTTCTTTCAGCACTCATGAACACTACTGCTTCCTGAAACACAGAGAAAACTGACTTTTCTGTCTTCATGACATCCATGCAAACATAGTTCATTGGAAATACAGAAAGTTTATCTTCAGAAGCAGTTTACAGCCTTTAGCTCTAATTCAACAGCATCATCACATGATGAATACTGGACCAAATTCCTACTGGAAATACAAGAATTACCCACACAACTGTGTCCTCCTTTATCTTACCAACATCAGCTTGAACACAGCTAAAAATGGTGTAATTACATGCTATGAAATGTTGCACAGGTTACATTACCTCTTTTTCTTCTTTTTCAGTACTCTATATCCCCTATCAGTTCAAAAAGCTTTAATTTGCCTTTACAGTTCCTGCATCTTTTTCCCTTAAAACCTGTCAATTTAATCCAATAATTACTTTCACAACCTCAAATTACCAGCCATCTTGACTTTGCATCCTGCTAAGTAGCAGTCCAATTATCTCTTTTGAAATAAATCTATCAGGATTTGCGCAAGGAGGAAAGGAAGAAGAGGGCTTCTTCAGCTGTAAAAGTGTCCCACACCATTAATCAATGTTTTTAGTCTATATTTCTTTGAGAACTTAAATTTTAAAAATTCATTTGCAGGTACAAACTGCATGTGAAATCTTCAGGCACGAGCATAAACAGGTTCACTGTCATCACCCCTACACAAAAACTGTAGAACTGGTTCAAAGTCAGCAACACTACCTTATACCCAGAGGAAGACAATAGACAGAAAGCCCATGGATGGGAAGGCATGTATCAGAGGAGGGGGTCTCCTCCTTAAAATGGCCTCCTTTCTGCCTTGTGTTTTGATAAAGGAGAATGTTGGAAGGAATTAGGTGTTTTCTGGTGGAGAATGGTACTAGTCCTTCATTCACAGCTCTAGACAGCTGCTCTCCCAGTTACACAGATAGAGTACTACTAAGCATTGGGAAGGATTAGAGTACCAGTAAGGATTAAGCCATCCTTTCTCTTAGCTTTCTCTTTGCAATGCCCTTCACCCTTCAGCAAGGCAGGAAAACATAACAGTCTTATTAATTATTCACAATTATTAACTTACTGTCTGCTACCATGTAAAGGTCTTGTCACAACATCTTGTCACAACATCTTGTCACAACAGTTACATTTAATCCTTTGCTGAACAGGTCTCGAGCAGATTTCATATGTAAATTTTATTTCAATCCTACAATTCTAGTTATATCAATGGATACCTCATGACATAGCAGAAAAGGGTATGATTGGCAAGAACAGACAGATAAGTGCAGATAAGCATCCTCTGCAAAGTTCCTCTCCTTTTTTTGGCCATACCTTCTCCTAAAATAACCTGAATATATAGTCTGAGTGTTCTGTATGCTAAAATATTTATACAAGTTATAACACTGTACTTACACCAGGAAACTTGAAATGGTGCACCATGACCACCATCGCACTCCCACCTTCAGCAGGGACAGTGTTTTCACACTAGAATAGGGGTTCTACAGAGGCACAGCTGCACAGGTGTCACCCACTTTCATGCCTGTAGAATTGCTTCTACTTTTGAAATTTTACTTTTATAAGTATACATATATATTCATTTATTTCAGGTTGAACCAAAACAGTTGTAGTCATCTTAGCTTCAGGTATATGGGAACATAGCAGTTACTGAAGAGACAGAGTGTTTAATTACATTAGGTGATGCATAAATTTAGAAATATGCCTTAAAAATATTATCAGGGTGTCAGTAAGTAACAAATAGTATATTTTGGAAAACAAAATTAAAAAACAAATCATCTCTGTCAATAGACGATTGTTCAAATACTTGAAAAATTTCTATACCATAATTATTTTTAAGGTTTCTATATTGTATACTGTGCACTGAGAACAGTGTCCAGGTAAATATTAGGCCTTTTCAATATTTAAATTCAGTAATATATTTTCCATAGAAACCTATAATGAATAAACTCTGGAAATTCAGTTTGGTTTCAAGTTTTAAAACATTTTGCAAGCTTACACTTGTTAAAGTTCACAATCACCACCTCTATCTCCAAGTTCTGCTGAAGAATTGTGAGTAGTGATTCACAACTGACATCTTTGCAGAACAGTGCAGACCATAGCTCTCTAATAGGAAGGAAAAAGCTGTGTTTTTGCAAAACAACACTGTAAACCTACCCATTTCTTTACCTTTTCTCCTATGAGTCTCAGGTCTGAGTGAGATTTCTCCAAACAACACCAACTGCTGCTGAAATTTATGAGAGTTTGAACTCTGTTTAAAGATACAATAAAGAGCAAATAACTATTTTGTGGTTTTGCAGAGGCCTTTTACTGTGGAACATACCACCGTTAGTCTGTAATTACATTATGTACAGATAGCTGTTTGTTTTAGCCTAAGACAACTTTCTACTTTGGACTACAAACATTTCATTTCAGAAATTCATCATTTTCAGTTGTCCTATATTAGAAATTTTTATGATTCATGGGAAAATCATACCTTCAGACTTATGTTTTATTTCAGAGAGAAACAGAAGTTTTCAACTTAGTAAGGAAACCCCAAGGTAGGAAAGAATTGCTCTAATGTTTTTGAACAGGTCAGCCTGTCTGTAGAAAGCAAGCTCTGAGTGACCTAACCTTTCTTGCTGAACTTTAGCCAATTATGTACTCTCCTTATCTGTCTAGTAAACAGAGATTGAGTCAGATAAACTGATAAACTGTTGTAGTTACAAAGCAAACACTCACATGCAATGATTCCAAAGAACTATTTGAATAAAGACTAGCAAATAATTTCTCATTTTGACCCTATAATTCTAAACTTGAATTTGAAAATGTCAGCGTTCAGCTCCTTGGTTTCTAACAGAATTATGAGCCTTGCCATTTTAAAAATGCTGAGAAAAACAATAGAATATATCTGATTTTCTCAGAAAAGGTTAGACTAGAAGAGGTCTCGGTATGGTTAAAAACTCAAGACATTTGATATCCTTCTTTTGTTCTTCATAAATTAGAATGTGCAAGAGAATCCTGTCTCCTGTTAGTTTAATATTCTGTGGACTGTCTTCTAGGAGGGCTTGGAAGTTCGCATGGGACTCAGTAAATTTAATACACTCATGGATTTTTATTTAGATATAATTTGTGTGATTATGACACCTGCAACCTTTCATTCGACTGAGCTATGTTCAGCACAGTATGACACAAAATCCTTCTCATGCTCTTATGACACAGGATTTGTTGCAGGCTGACCCTCTCATCCTTTGTATCTTGAAGACAACACGCATAAATGTTGAGTCAATTCCCTAGCTCCAAAAAAGGTGTCAAGCAGGCCCATAGTCTCTCTTCAGTAGCGTTCAAACCAGATACTCAATGAGTAAGAACAAGGCAAGCATATGCAATATTTCCCCCTCCAACTCTTTTTGGGTTTGGGATTTCCTGAACTTGATCTGAGCCATGGATTTTGCCATCCCCAAAGGATACCTTGTTCAAGATTTTGCCCACTTTGCCTTTGAATGTTTCTGAACTCCTTCACTTTTATCTATATGCTAGCCTAGATATGCCAAAAAAGATAAAAATTTAACCCCAGAACTACGAAAAAGTTAATAATGTTAATAGAAGCCTGATACATGTCTTTAAGCTTTTTTACACAGTAATTTGCTACAGTCAATGTGAGATAACTATATTATCTATGGTGTATAGTTATAGTGAGATGAATTATCCTATTTCAAGACCAGGAATTTATAGCCAGGATTGGTCAGATTTTTTCAAAACATCCCATCTCTTCTGCTACCTCTGGCCAGCTCATGGAAGGTCAGAAGTCCAACTTTTATTTACTTGCAAAGAACTGATGAAGAAGTGAAATCATGGCTTGATTTTTGACTAAACCATCCACCATTTTCTAAACTCCTTGATGGATTTCCTCCTAAATTTTTTTTTTTAAATACTGTTGTTCTAGCAACAGTTGTTCTACATCACTGCTACACAATGCTAACTTCAGCAACAAGTTCTGAAGGTGAATCTCAATTCAGATTACAGTCTTGCTATCTATGGAGTGACATAACTGATAAAAAAACCACTCTGTAAGCCAGTCATTTAGATAAAGACAACCTTCAGTTAAAAAGCAAATATTGGGTGTTTATGATTTTGCTGTTGTAAAAAAGGAGCAAAAAATGAAACAAACAAACAAACAAACAAAAAACCAGTAAAATCTCAAAACTTTAGAAGGCTTTTCAGTATTTGCTTTATTTCTCTCCCTCAAAGAAATTAATAAACTGGACATTCAGAAAAGCCATTACCTCTGGCCCCTGTTTAATTTTCTTCCATAGCTCAGGATTATTTAAATTTGTGCTGAATGGTACTATCAGATACAGCTCCAATTGAATACAAAACTGTCCATTATACCTCACCCCATTATACTTTCCATTCTTCACAGGATTTTATTTCTAGAAAGTACATTACAGATGAGAGAGCGCCTTTAGGGTACAGTACATTTCAAAATACAATTAAAATAAACTCTTCAAGTGGAAATGTGAAATGTACTTGTATTCTGTTAAAGCCTTTGGCCTTATCAGCTGCAGTGCACTATATAACAAGGTCATTAGTAACAAGCCACATACAATGAAGAACATACATCAGCAGCAGAAAAACAAATAGGAGTCCAAAACATCACAATAACTTCCTGTACCTGTTCCTGTTTGCTTGCTGAGCTCTCAAACATTGCGAGTCTCTGAAATACATAAAAGCGTAACAGCTTGAGTCAATATTTGTCTATGAAAGTGAACGATTTTATTTAGCATGATGACTGGACCCATTGAGCAAACACATCTTGTAAGCAGCATAAGGACTGCAGGCCAGCCTGCAAAATGACCAGAAGCATCCAACCATTCAGAACATACATTGTGTCTGGGGAAAGCTCAGTGGTGGTTCCAAGCTTCTCCTCACAAATAAAAGATAAGATGATTCATTTAGTTTTCCATCAAAATCCATTATAGAATACAAACCAGAATGAGTTTATAATAAACTTGTGGTTTCCTCTCTCTTTGAGATGGTTTATTATAGTTTGAATTTCAGGGGAAGAAACATTTCTGACTCCTGTTCATGTAAAACCCTTCCAAGAGCTTAGGTATCCTTTGGATTACTGGATCTGTCTATTTAAACAAGTTCATTTGGGATGTGGGTTGAGAGGTACATAAAAAAAGTATTGATTTCATACCAATTACTACAGGAACCAAATTGTGGTGAATGGGGAACTGCATCTGAAAATCAATACAAGGAAATGTCCTTATTGCCCATGGAAGTGCTGCCAAATGAAGTAATGTCTTCATCCGATCTTTCTTTCATTTCAATAAATACATTCTATAATTGCGATATGGACCAGGTGATGATTAGTTCCTACTTTTTGCTCTGTACTGTCATTATGTAGGATTCTAAAAACCTTTTTTTTTGTACTCCTGTATAGACAAAATTATGCTTCCTTTCTGTTTTTTAAGACAAATATTTGGGTTAAAAGACCTCACACCATATAAACATGCTGATATACAAAAATGTGTCTCATTCTGGAGAAAGATATTTTCCTCCTCCATAAACATATGTCACAAATGTGCAGCTTTCTAAATGTAGCAACATCAAGGAAGATAACCTCCTGTGTATGAGGGAGCAAGGTTTGAGGACCAATCTTGTGTTTGGCTGCCGCACAAAGAGCTGTGTGCTGGGACTACTAAATTAATGGCTTATTCTCACTTGCCTGCAGGAGGACAAGATTTCCATTTCATCCATTAACCTGTGTCAGAGACCAGTCTTCATGCATACAGACCAAATGCCAGAACAGGAACATCACTCTCCCAGTCCCCTTGAAAATCAACAAGTGTTCTTGTTGAGGACTAAGCACACATAGGGAATGATGTCACATTTACAACAGAGCTGGATTTAAAAATTAGGGAGCTTCCAGAATTATGTGCCTATTATATACGGCAAAAGAAATCTCTAAAACTGAGCAAGAATAAAGCCAAGACCAACCTAAGGGTACAGGTCATTATCTTAAGGATAATGCAGTATTAGTAGACTTATAACAAAAATCATAACTTTGTCAAAACTCATGCTTTCTATGGTGCCTAATGTGTAATACAGGAATAAAAGGGTTTAAAAATTGTATGATATTACCAACATATTTCATATATTATCTGGATGAAAAACTCCAGGCTTTCAACCACTGAGTTAGCAGTATGGAACTACTGCCTCAAAGTATTATGTACAAAACCCAGCTTTCAGGCTTAATGTATGACTTCATGCCTCTAAAATGAAAGTTGATCCTGTGCTACCATAAACAGCCATTCCCTCCGTATTCACTGAGCATAGATAACAAGAATACTGTGTTTCATCTGATAAATAGTGGGTTGGTCTACTTGAACATTCCAGTGGCAAGTTAAATAGAAACACATATTCTTGTTTCAGAGAAACTTGTGACAGAAAACACAGCTTTGTGCATTATACAAAATATGAGGAAGCTATTGGTGACACAAGGACACTCCTGTGAAAAGAGACAGGCCTGCACACTTTGTTGTCAGCTCAGGTATGCTATCCAGGCTGCAGCTTGCCACAGCTGAAAAGTAAGCCTCAATTTCTTCATCTATATAGATATATTTGCACTGGGGGTCTTACTGCTTTGCAATTGAATTAATATTTCTAAAGCGAAAGAAATTACGAGTGGAGAACTATTACTTTATAATTACTGGACTGCAAACAGTCGGTTAAATATGAGAAACCAAATAATGGAAAGGGCTAAATAAAGTTTCCTCATCTATTTCTACAGGTCCATGCATTCAAATAAGATAAAACACAGACTGAGATTCTTCATTAGTTAATTCTTAGATAGGAGGCATAATATGGACATTTCTATAAGATTAGTTGAAAGCTCCTCATAATATAACATCCTTTAGTGTTTGTTAACTTACATACAGTAAAGAGGCTAGGATTAAGCAAAAGAGGTCCAAAATTTGCAAAAGTATCCTAGCACAGTAGGGGAAGGGGGAGGACTCATAAAAAAAGTATAAGCCCTAAGAAAATACTGTGTTACTTATTTAGACATAGCTCTATTTCCTCAAATAGCAACAGCCAAATCCTCCTGTTTAGCAGTTGACCAATTCTATTTGTCTATAGCCAAGTCAACATAGACAGCAATTAAAACACAAATAATTCATCAGACAAATTTATGCTTCTGCATACAGATACACCAAACTCTCAATCTCTTAGAGCCTTTAATTTTTTTTAAAATTTTCCAAAGCAACATTTAAATGCGGATTATGTGGTAAAAGATTTTTTTATTTTTTTTTTTTTAAAGAAAGGAAGAAAGGGTTTCCTTAAGCACAAGTATCAAAACCAAAAAAGTAGACCTATTCTTCTGAAAGAATATGACATGGCTATGGATTCACAGGACTCACTGTAATCTGAAAATGCTGTACACATTGAAATAATAAGACTGAAAATCATAGTATTGAAACCTCCCTGCTCAATGAAATTCAGCTATTTATTATTCTTTGAAAGATTCAGATTATGGTCAATTTTTTATTTTACTTTTAAAATTATAGGTGTGTATTCGTTATCAGGAAAGACACTTAGAAAAGGTCTCAGCCCAGCAAAGTATTTATGGGCACTTTTTAAAGCAACATTTCATGCACTTAAGAGAAACTTAAGCAAAATATTTCAAAGTCTTGAGGTTTCAGTTAGGAAAAGTCACTGTCATGATGTGAACACAAGTCATTATCATAATGTGCACTGGACAAGCATTGTTCTTCTATTATCCATGTATATCTCCAAAACCATCAGCCTAGGCCAAATATTTTCACACAAACAGTTCCATATATAAGTGGTGTATATTTACGCCGTAAGAGACACAAATATTCCTCTTTTGGCTATGTTAGAGTAAAATGGTGTTTATTTCACTGGTGCAGTAATTTCAACTCATCAAAAGTTTTACTCTTTTCAAAACCCATCACTCTGCCACTTCCCAAGAGCTCTTAATTTACCATGCCTGTCATCTCAAGCCATTCTAGTCCTGAGCAGTGGCATGCGGAAAAGAATACATACATTATATATTACACCTGATGAGTGAGCTCTGTTACAGCATTTATCTTCATATATGAAGAAAAATGGAATAACGCAGGAGTGGTATAGCAGACAATGCTGTTCATGATTTTCCATTCTTGTCCCAGTACAAGAAGTACTTTGTGAAGACAAAGTACTTAACAGAGATCAGCCATCACAAAATATGTCATTTATATACTATTAAGGTTTTCACTTTGGAAATATGCAGGATCTAACCAGGGTAGCCTGTATAACACAGTAAAAGCACGATTTGGCAAACTAGCTCTTCTTAGAAAGACAATACAGGTTCCTACACAAAACAAGAATGTGATATGATCAAGATTTGAATCAGGTCCATGTATATGAACAAAAAGTGATCTTTTTTCAGATGACACTGTGTTATTTCAGCAGAATCTTCTCCCCAGCTTTGAAAAGAATTATTCGTTCTTTCGTCCTCTAAAAATTTTAGAAAAAAAGTACAGTAAGAGGAAATGGTCTCTCATACAATAGAACTATGGATACACTAATGGAATAAGACATGAAGTAAAAGAAAG
>NW_009934294.1:41084-43463 GCF_000696875.1 Nestor notabilis
CAGGAATGATTAAACACTGAAGTAACCATCAAACACATTTAACGATCCCTAGGATTAATTCCCTATTACTTGTAATTTTAGTATTAATTTCCTAGGAAGATTCTGATACTTGCAGGTATTTATACCTACTATGTGATAAATTATGAAACCCTCAGCATTTTTAACATGAAGATGTATTAATTAAAAGTTCATCCACAGTAGATTTAGACATGAATGCATGTGGTTAATCAGTGAGAAAAATACCTTATAATTTTTTTTTTATTGACAATTTGATTCTAATATATCAACTGCATGTTTATTACTACAGCTTATGACCTCCATTGTATCTTCATACTTCATGTCTTCATGTCCCTATGCAAAATAGCACTTTGCCTGAAATACAACTTCATATCTACCAAACTCTCACTATCTGTTGAAAGAAAAAAACTTCCTTTTGCTCTGGTGCACTGGTAAATATCTCCACTACTTTCTGCTGTGTGTCTGCCCACCACAGTGCAAGCATGGACCTCAGGTACTCAGAAAGCACCCTTATGGGGAGGTCACTCCCCACAAAAGAAGGCAGCTGCCTGCGACTGCAGCAGCAGCAAGGGAAGGCAGGAGAAGTCCAAGCACCAGCTCCCATAGCATGACATAGTCTGCAGCTGTGCCAGGTGGCATCAAGTGGAGGAAGAACAGGAGGAAGAAGAAGAGAAGGAGGAAAAAGAGGAGGAGGAGAAGGAAGAGGAGGAGAAGGAGAAGTAGGAGATATGCTGGATTTCAGGGCTGCACAGTTTATAGGAGGGGAGGCAGGCAGAGGAACAGAGAGACATTTCTAGCATGCGACTTCAGTGTGCATCAGGCTGAAAGGCAGAAGAATAATGGGAAGGAGGTAGGCTGAAATTTTTGGCCTGCTGGGGTGATTCAACCAGGCTTGTTTGGCAGTATTGTCTAAAGAAAATCTTTATTTATTTGCTTCACACATACCATTATCACAAGCAAAACCACACCAATTCCCTATTCATAGAGCTCACATGTGTCATTCTGTCTATCTTCAGCCACTCCCTACCTCTCACATTTTTTTTTTTTTTACTCTGTTCTTGATTTATGCTACAGGGAAGTGCTCAGTACTTGAAGCTCACCATTTTGATTGCCTCGAACTGAAAGTTCAATTCCCCAAAGACAGTACTATATTTTGTCCTCCCAATGCAGATTTAGCTTTCTGCCATTTAGTGAGCCATTTAGTAAGATCTTTTCCCAAAAGACCTAAAAAACCCAAACAAACAAACATCAGTCATATGTCCTAACGACCTGGGGGAGTGGGAGGGGAAACTAAAACTAGAATTGCTTTGATCTCCAATATTCTGTGTAATAGTCCAAACTAGGATATATGTGGCCTTCATGGTATAGCTTAGGTGATATTCTCACTGAACTGGAGTGCAGTGCTTCCAAACTGCACATTTGCACACATTCTCAGTCTGGGAAGCAAAACCCAAAATCTGTCTCTGATTCTGTCATTTTCCATATTCAGTTACCATTGCTCCAAACTTAAACAAAACTGTTGATTTGACAATGAAAAGCTGAAAAGCTGCTTTTCAAAAGATTACCTGGTCTATATAGCTGTTTTTTCTAACCACTAAAAGTGACAATAAACATGCTGTATTCCATGACTTAGTCTGGTTCTCATCTTTCTTGAGTACAGCAGTGCTGAAATCTCTATATCCCTTACAAGATATTCAGCCACTTTCATTATTGCCATATGAGACCAATGCTTGCATCTCTCCAACTCAGTTGCAGCTACTATTTTCCCCAATTGCATTACATCTTTCCCATGTGTTCTTCAACTTCTATTTTCGTCTTTTTGTTAAAATAATCTCACCATAGTAAGCTCTAGATTTCTTTCTTTTTACTTATCCATGGCTTTACTTTTAAAAGTAACATTTTATTCTGGCAAAACTAGCTTCTTCTAGTTACCTTTCACCATAACTTTCTTCTTCATAGCAGCCTATTGCTAGAAAGAATTATTCATCTGAGCCCTGTCAGTCTCTTTGTACTTCTAAGACTGACTTCTTTACTGCTGAAGAACATTAGTAATAACATAACCTACTCTACAATCTTCCTCCATATTCCCAGGACTGTCTTGACTTCCAGTGATTATCACAGAGCACGCCAAGTGCAGATTTAGCTTGACTTTGAGATCCAAATGTTTTATTGCTTTGGATCTCCTGCAGCCACATGCTTCCAGCAATGCACATCCCACACAAAGTTAATCTGACTGGGCTGACTCATGGGATCACTGGAAAATTCAAACGCTTGGCTCTGACTATTGCAGCGGTCTCTCCTTGAGTTTTTGTGCCTGACCAGATAACAAATCTGAATAGAATTAGAAAAATTATATTTTAT
>NW_009934295.1:0-7832 GCF_000696875.1 Nestor notabilis
ACTGCTGTAGCTGAACCCAGGACAAGCAGTAGATGAACACGTATTTCAGATGAGTACCAGCCTCATCTCCTTGCAGTACTGGCTACAACACCCCCTGCTTCAAATCATTTTGTGGTATGGTTTCACTGCATATTGTCAACTTGCAAAGAGTGTGTCAAGAAAGACAGTGTTATCACATCTTTTGCTGTTCTCTGCTTCTTCCTGGTGAGATCTGTTACCTTTTTGCTCCATTGCCTAGTTCTTCCCATAACTTTCTCTGAGCTAATCAGAATTGGGACATACATAGTGTGTTTCTTTTAGATGCTGTCATTTGTGAAGCTTAGACATATTACTTAGACATTATTTCTACCATTTTCCATCATAATCAGATATCGAAGTCAGATGTTGCTCTTGCATTGAGATACTAAGAGCATATCTAGCAAGATCAGATTTCTGCAGATTCAAAAACATAACCTAACATGTCGATGACATCAGGTCATCAGTATAGCTTCCAAGTTTGACAAAGATTAGCAGTGGGTTCTAAATCTGTATGTGTTTAACTGTTCCTGGGATTTTTAGGTCTGCTAGCACTCCATTTGCGTATCCACAGGGCATTTACTGATGGCATGCTTAGTTGTCTCCTTTCCTTTCTCTCAATTTTCTCCCCTCCTTTGGACCAGGTGCTCTTGTTTCTTTTCAATGGTAAGGGAAGTTGGCTGCCTGCCCAGGCTTCAAGCTGCTCATCTGTTTGTCATGAAAAGTAAAAACCCTGCAGCTTGAAATCTGAATTTCAATCCTTCTCTGGGAGAACACAAAGCCGGGGCAAGGAGACTGATGAGTAGATGGAAGGATGAAGGAAAATTCATATATTATGCAGTAAAAAGGCTTAGGGCTAAGATGTTATGGGACAGCTCTCATCACAGGAATTTCTGACGTGGGGATGAGAAGGAATCATAGCTCATGTAACTTGCAAGTGTGGAGAAAGGAAGGAAATAAAAGGGTAGGGATGAGAACATTCTGCTAAAAGTAAGTAGCAATAATGGATTAAACTGGGTCCCTTTAAAGTTCTCTATTCCTAAATACTACCACAGAAGACAGTTTTCTTCCTTTCCTCGATTACCTTTGACTATACAAGTCCTTGAATATATACAAACCTTAAATCTAGGCTCAGACAGGTAGCATAAGTGGTTCTCCACATGCTCAAAAGTAGTGTTTAGTCTGATCTTCTGATGGAGTAGTCTTTGCTAGCCTTGGGAAAGCTCCTAATTTCAATGTCTAGTGTAGACTGTATTTTGCTCAAAGGCCTCCTTCCATCCCAGTTACACCTGCACAACAGTCCATGAAGAACAAGACAAAAAGCACATTGAAAACTTCTACTCAACATTTTAGTTCTAACAAAAAAATAAATATTAGCTTATGATGACTTGGGTGTCTTAAGGCAATTCTTCATTGTATAAATTGTTATAAATCAGGCAACTAAATCAGGTAACTAAAATTTCTAGCTCTGACAGCCTGTTTCTCATCCAAATAAGTCTTAAGCAGCATGCATGAAATTTGTTCAGGCCTTTTATTCTAAGCATTATTTATTGGTTGTGTTGATAGTCTTTAGAAAGCCTTAAAGCTCCTCATAAATTCTGAGTTTCTGACGTCAATGAGCTTCCTGTTTCAATCCTGAACACCTCATGGGTTATGGAAGAGGTCAACAATGAACCTGGGTATCTAAATAAAAAATACTCAGCATATATACACCTATGCCTGAATTTATGATCTTGAATAACTCAGCCCTTTGTAATCTTTTTTTTTCTCTTTGGAAAACTGAACTGTGGTTTCCAACACTTGTTCAGGAAACATTTTGCAAAAAAAAAAAAAAAACAACTATACCTTGTGACTTTATGAGAGTGTACAGCAGGAAATGCAAGAACAGTAGAACAAACCTCTTCTGTAATAAAAGTTTTGTCTGCATCTGAGAAGCAATATGCTAAGGTTTTAATATATGGTACTCCTTGAATAGGAGCTTAGCATCATGCATTTGAGAGAATTAGCCACTCATGGCATTGCCACTTGGGTGTTACACAGGTTTCTAAACCCATGGCAATAAAACATTCTTATCTCCTCCATGCATGCCCAAAATAATGTGTTAAATGATGTAAGTGTAATTATTCATATTAATATATATTTTCCCTGGTTTCAATTTTGATTAGCTGAAGAGGAATCAACTGCAGTAACAAATGTGTCCAGCCATCAATACAACCATCAAACTCTGCCTTCCTATAGATTTTCACCTGCCATTTTATTCCATCACCAATGCCATGATTCTTGTATTTGAGTAACAAGTCTTTTCCATAAAAAACAAAAAATGGGTTGTGATTAGTCACGTCTCTGACCTTCTAAAAATACAGGATTCTGCTAGTACTTTCACTGTCATCTCTGCATGTTCTGCAGCACACAGTTACAGTTTTCATCGCCTTTGATTTTTCTCTCACATGGAGTATTTGGACAATCACGCTGCATAGAAATAATATGTTCCTTGTGTTAGAGTGAAAAAAAGAAATAAAAAGTAGTATTTCTTCTCCTCATTCTAACAATTAAAAAGTATAAAACACATAAAAAAGAGTTGTAAAATTCTGCATTTGAAGTTCACTAGAACTGTCCCTGCATTTTAGTATAATTGGAAATAGCATCCTTTCCTCATATCTAGAATTGCCGTCATTAAATGCAGGAAGATCATTATTCAATATGCAGTTTTAGAAAGGAAACACAGTCCCAAGAAAGATAACAGTTCTGCTGTGGCCTGGCATCAGACACAGCTTTCAGAAATGAAACTAGTTAGCAGGAGCAGCAGGAGAGATTTTGCATTCTCAATAGACGGCGGCATTTTTCCAGAAAAAGGACATGTAACAAGAGTCAAGCTGAATGTTGGGTCTGGCCTCTGACATTATAACAGCTTCTTCAGCAGTCATAACTTCCTAGAAAACAATTTAGCCTGCAGATCAAATGTGTGTCTAATTTACAAAATTACAAGGGATATCTTAGAAGTGGCCTACAGACAGAGACCATGCCACTGCTGCTCACAATGTCAAAATGGAAGAGTTCTTCTGATGCATTAGCGCATCTGGAACTAACTGTCACAGAGCCTGGAGAGGGAGAAGGAGCAAACAGCTGCTAATGGAAAATAGCAAAGAAGGGGAGCCAAGTGCATGCTTTCAATAGAAGGAACAGCTTTGTCAGATTGACAGGGCAATCTTGACAAAGTTCTCTATTATTACTGAGAGTCTTCGTTGTCCAAATGCAGCTGTTAAACTTGATGCACCACTCTATAAGTTGAAATATTTTTTGCTTCTTTCTTTCTTCACTAATTCATTTAGGTGCACTGTTGTGAGTACTTTTTCTAAGTATTGAGTAGTAATAATAGTAATCCTGTGTGACTGGTCTTCATTTGAACCACTGGAAACAGCACTACCTGTTTCTTTTTAAAGTGCTTCACAAACTCTTAGCAGACAGGATTTCAAGCTATCAACCAGTCAAATGAAATGCAACCTTCCTTCCCAAGCAACATCATGAAGGCCTGCAATAAGCCAACAAAACTGCCAGTAAGTTTCAGGGAAAAAAGCACTTGAAAATGAAAAGCAGGTCTTGCTTGATCTCCAGAGATACTAGCACATCAAGTGCTAGTTTAAAGACAAACAAGAAAGAAAGAGGTTAAAAAAGTACTTATTTTGAGCGTGATTGTTTTTGCAGTCTGGACAACTTACACAATGTTTCCAAATACTTCATGAATCTTGATTCAAGAGGAGAGCAAATTCCAAACAAAACAAAGAAAGAGTTTATTTGCATTGCTGTTTATAAAATAACACTGACTTCTTTGTATTGGTATTGAAAGAACACCAGTGGAAATAAGGAATATCTTTGGAATATATTTTGCAATATGTTTTCCAGAAAACAACAGCTTTTCTTTCCTTTTTCTATTTATAAATAGCTAGTTAGCTATCATTACATCATCATAAATAATTACACAATATGCAATGCTATTTCACCATCTGCTTTATTAAAAATGGAAAAATCTCCATTAACTTCACTCAAAGAAATATTTTATTCCAGATTCTACTGAGGTAGTGAGTACAACTGAGGCTGAGCATGCTCCTACAAACTCAAAACAAAGCTAGGTTTCAGTCCCTCAATTTTCAAAAGACCTTATGAGCTCTGAAAAAGCTGGCTCCCATTGACAAAAGACCACTAGGAGAACAGACAACATCAGACATTTGTGGAGAGTTTTCTTGTCTGTGTTCTGTATTTTGCTGACATAAACCAACAGCAAAGCTCCCATTGAATTCAGGTGGTGATCAGAGCTGCAGTCAATACAGACTGTCCTGGGTCAAGAGGAATCCTACAAAACTCAGTATGAAGGAGATGCTTCCTTGATATATTCAGAGGCACATTAGGTCAGAAAGTGTGATTCCTGCAAACTATTTCAGATCATCAGAATGAATGGCATAAGCAACCAGAATTCTGAATTATTCAACAGTCAGGAAATGTCAACATACCCTGATTCAAAATTCTGAATAACACTAGAATATGCAGTCATTCAATATTATTCTCACTAACAGATTCGTTGCCTAGAGGCCATGGATTTACAGAACTTAGTATAATATGTTAGCACAGATTTATAGTCATTCTTATAATCTTTAAGTCAGTGTTTTATTATTAAAATCTCTGTGGGAAGTGCTTATGGAAAATGAAAAAAAAGCATTTAAGTACTTCTTCTAGGAAAAAAAAAAACCCTGCATATTGCTAAGGTGTAAACAATATTCAAAAAACCCAAATTTAAATGAGATCATGTCCATGCATATCAGAGCTACAGTAGCATATCATAAAAAAAAATTATGGGACTACAAGAGTTATTTTATTTTCTAATTTTCTGTTTCTAAATTCTGACTGTTTCCCTAAATCACTGTCTTCAGCACCAAGCCTCAGCAGCTCTGTCAGCTTGTTTATCTCTTCCATGACCATGCTGAGAAAAATTTGAGATCCACAATTTTTTGAAAGAGATATTCTTTTCCATATGAATGACAATCAGATGCCATCCTCCAAGATAAATGGTTGTTGATGGCCAGTGTAACTCTTTAGTGCTCTCTGAATTGGCATGCACCATTTAGATCCCTTTAATCTCTTCTTCCATATTTTTTTTATTGGCTCAGCATGTCAAGGTGGACAGACAACACTGCCCAAACATAGTTCTTGTCAATCATTCCAGTCTTATCACTCTCAACCAAAAGAGGATCCATCTCCTTTTATCCTTAACCCCCAAAAATGCAAGCAAAGGGTTATAGTCAGTCTAAAAGAGATGAACTGTAAGAATGCCTTTTGGGAAGGTAGGGATCTGTTAGGACTATTCACACCATTAAATGATCAGCAGTCTGAGACTCTTTAGTTTCTGAATGCCATTTACAGAAGGCCAGGATCCCATCTGTTATGGATCTATACTAATCTTCTCTGACATTTGAAAACTTTACCCACTTTGATTTGTTCATGTATGATCTAGGAGTAGCATACGGCATAGATTCATCAATCTCAACTGGAAAAAATTATTGCTGTCATCAAAAAAACTGCTGCTAGTGTTTATGTATGTACATGCCACAATTTTCTAAACAACTGAGCTACTGCTTGTGAAGAAAAATACCTAATTGTCATGTTTAAAAAGTGTGAACTGGCATAGACTCACCATGACCTCAAACAAGATGAAAAATACTGTTCTAAGGCCTGATATGCCTGGGTTTCTCTTGAGTGTGAAACTCGTAAAACCTGAGGTTTTAACAATGTCACTGCTGATTTGTTAAGAAGAGGTGAGGAAAATGGAGATATTAACATATCAGCATGGCAATTGGATGAGTGGAAGAAAAAGAGAGAAGAATATCACTGAAAAGGAAGGAGAAGGGAAACAGAAAAAAAAAAAAAAAGAAAAGATAAAGAGGAATTCAAGAGCAGTTATGATGTCAAAAAGGTAACACAACATCCATTGATTTGGTTTTCTTGACATCTATTTGTCTTCAGTCTCTTGGGGCAGAAAAAAGAATCCACACACAAGTACAAAAGTAGGTAATAAGTAAATTACCATTAAAGAAAATATGTGAAAATGGCTATAAATATAGAAACAACTACAGCAAAACTTTTAGGAGAACTTTCAGGTTTTCCACAAAATTCAAATTAATTAATAGATGTAAAGCCTGAACAAAAAATTGCTTGTAGTACTTCATCATGTTTAGAAAGTCTATAACACCTTCTGCTTGGTGACAAGCTAATGACAATGCCCTAAATGTACTTAGATTGCCAACCCCCCCCCTAGCCTCACTGAATTTATTTTTTTATTTTTTTATTAGAATTTCCCACTGTTTCTAGCTTAACTAGTCCATTTCCCTTTCTAGAGGTCATGCCTTCACTTTGCTAGCAGAAAAAGCAATGCATAGATTTTTTTCATGTTTGCTCATAGCAGGTTGCACATCACCCATACCCATGTAAGACATTACTTCCTTTTTTCTTAAACACTGCTTAGTAAATGCTGCTATACTAGAAAAAAAATATGGTATGTTAGCAAGGAATCCTGGGATCTCATTGTCCCTTTCCTTGAAAACATCCTTTTCTATGGCTGTTGGCTCTATGACATACTTTTTCTGATACCAACTGTTACACTAGATTCCTCTCATCTTTCATCATTTCCAACTAAATAGCTTTCAGTTAATAATGAACATTCTTATTATCTCTTCCTAAAGATATGACTAAGAAGCTGTACTAGTAGATTTCATCTCACACCTTACAGACCATTCCACAAGGTGACCCTTTTTTTGATCCCTCTTTTTGATAGTGCTGAGTAACTTTATTCTATCAGCTCCAATCTTTTTATGTGTTCTTCTTCTGAAATACTGTCACTTAAAATGATATCACTTACAGCTTCACACCTACACAGGTGGTGAAGGACCATAGGACACTTCTTATAGTAGTCAGGGGAAAAGGTTAGATTGTTTAATTTGAAACCACTCAGTTGAGTTTTACTTCCATCCCAGATGGAGCAATTTTCATATTCTAGACTTTCCCCTATGATTGCTGTAGGTTAGTGCCTATTTTCATTGCTATTGTCCTAGAAGAACATAGACAAGAAGGTTCAATCCAGTTTTAGGGCTTTGCCTAAATTTCTCCATATCTTTAGGTTCACAGGATAGTAGCTTTGTTTCTTTCCCTTTCTTTTCCATTTCTTTTTATTGGTGAAGTTGAAGAACAGTGAGGATTTCAGTCTACCTGTTTTGCAAAATCAGAAACAACTTTCAGCAATTCTTACCTTATTCCTAACCTTCCACATTCTAAGGTTTGAAAACTAAGCTCAGAAAGCTGAGAAAATATTTTTCCATTTCTGAACACTTCTGCCAGTCCCTGGCTTTGCTGTAGCAAGTCCTTCAGGCTTTCTCTTTTCTAGGAGATTTCTCGTTTTCTAGGAATTCCTTTGGTATTTCCTCGTGTTTTTCAGAGTGTCTGCTTCAGAAAATAAGCATTTTCTTGAAGAGTTATGAGATTCAAAACATGTGGGACAAAGCACACATAGACACAAAATACCAACTTCATTCTCTGCCATGGAGAATTTGTAAAACATCTAGTTAAGTCCAGACTTTGGGGGTTTTTATGAATGTAAATTCATAAAAAATAAATAAATACATGACAGGCTGAGAGAATGTGGGTTGTTCAGCCTGTAGAAGAGAGGGTTCCAGGGAGACCTTATAACAGTCTTTCAATACATAAAAGGGGGCCTACAAGAAATCTGAAGAAGGACTTTTGACAAAGGCGTGTAGGCACAGGACAAGGGGCAAGGC
>NW_009934295.1:7940-12586 GCF_000696875.1 Nestor notabilis
GTGCGCAAGGCCGGGTTGGACACAGGGGCTTGGAGCAACCTGGTCTAGTGGAAGGTGTTCCTGCCTGTGGCAGGGGGTTGGAACTGAATGAGATTTAAGGTTCTTTCTAACCCAGAGCATTCTATGACCGTATGATTCTAATGAAACAAGATTATTGTCTGGCTTGTGCTCTTAAGACCCACAGTAATGCTGGATATGAAAAGCTTAATTGAGCAAACTTCTGCGAACTGGAGATATTCCTCAAAACTATGAAATCTAGTACTTACAGTCACTGCCACCAGTAGCACTTCAGCCTGGTGCCCCTGCACAGCCTCTGGGCAGGCAAACGTGCTAGAGACCCCAGCCAGTGAGGCAGTGCAGGCAGCTGGCTGGGGAGATCACCAAGGAGAATCTGTTTTCCACCTGGGTAGCACGAGGACAAAGCACATCAGTAAGACACAATAGCACAAATGAAAACTGACATCAGAGAAAGCACTTGTACAACCTCAGTGTTTGTGACTCCTGCAAGGAGCAAATTGAAACACATTTGTGCACTTGTGAGGCACGTGTGGGCCCTGGTGTGCAACAGCAGGAGACTGAGGAGATAGCCAGGGTCATGGCAGGGTGCAGATCCAAACCTGGGGTGGGCAGGCAGCAAGGACAGCCAGAAGCCACTACACACCTGATGGCAGAAGCCTGTTCTCTGTTCTTGCTGCACCTGCAGACCTGCAGCTTCAGCACAGGCATAGTGTCCTGGTCACTGGTGAGGATGGGCAGCACCCACCAGGGAGTTCATCGGATCCAGCTGTCTGAATGTAGCATCTGCAGGGAAGAGGAAGGTCATTGGACAGCTGTAGGAAACTCAGGGAACTGTGGAAGACAGAGGTGCCAAACTGCAGACCCCACCTGAAATCTCAGGAGCCCTGTTCCTTGCTGGTGACCCTGATTTAATATCTTCACTTAATGACCATATTAGCAGTGCGCACTCCCAGCAGGCTGGGTGATCACAGCAAATACAGCTGCCATTTAGGGTGTCTTGGACAGGCTGTAGAAACAGACTGATCTGAATGTATTGACACTCCCTGGAGAAGTACACTAACCACTGTAGGGTTTGTGATTTTTTTCTTTTTTTTTTTCCTTGACAGGAAAATTGCATAGAGGTTTCTCACTCCAAATGGCACTACAAGACTAACAGTCCTAATTAACAAGTCAGTTTAAGCTGATGCCTGAATATTTTTTCTTGCTCACCATTTAATTTCTATTGGAAATCTATAAAGCTCTGTCAGGTCTTAACACTCTAAGAATGCTACCTACTACCAGTTAAATGGTACAACTAGTATTCGTATAAGTATCCTCAAGCCTACAGGATAGTTTTAGCTGCATGTCATGCTAGGTAACCTTGAGGTAATCAACAGCCATGTAAGATTCATAGATGTTTAGAGGTAGAGTAGCAGATGAACAATTATACACACAACTATTGAAAAAAACAACAACCAAATATTTAGCTGCACAGTTGATGCAGTTTCACTTCATCAGCTTTCCTTTGTCACCTTGAAAACAAGCCACTGAATACATTTTTTAAAGCAGAAAAGAATTCTGAATGTAGCTTTGTGTAACACTTGCTTCAAGGGCAGAAAAAAACCACAACGTAGATTTCATTCTTCATCAGCAGAGACACCCACAATAGAAGCTGAAAACTGTACATATTAAATAACTGTCATAATGAAGTTGCAATCATCATATGTCTCCATTTTCTTCCCACTCTATAATTAGACATAATTGCACATACATACATTTGTGACTGAACTGCCGAACAGTAATGTTTGCTGTTGATTATCTTCCATGTTGTTGCATATAACATTTGAAACACCACATTTTATCTGAACATTTTAGAATAAGTGAAAAAATACTTCAAAACATCAAAGCTCAACAGCTATTTTTTGCACCTGGCTTATGACTGAAGCAAGGTTTTCAGGTCCAGTTTCACTTTGTTTCTAATATGAAACAGAGTCATCAATTTTGAGTGTTACTTCCCATTATTGTGCTTGATAGTTATGCATGTATAGGTAATAATACATATTTTAATTGAAAGAATATATAATCAGAATTGCTTAGCTCATATTTACAAAACCCAAATATACAAAAATTCTTATTCATTAAACATATGACAGAATAGTCACTACTTGAAGCTATGAGAAAGACTTACACCATAAAAGCATTAAATATTAATCCATCTAATTCTGATATAGAGGAAACAAGCAAAAACTTACTTAAATTTTATAGCTAAACCAGACAACTAGTGCTTACAAATCCGCTGTTAGAATTCAGAGGTCCTTCTAATCTGACCATCTGCTTGCTGAACATTTTTGTTTTTTGCAGGTTGTGCATTATTTGTAGTCTGTTGGAAGTCGTCAAATACATTTTCAATACAGCAGTAAAATGACAACAGAAGCCAAGTTGCCTATAGAAGTAAGCTATGGGAGATGGTCCTGCTTACAGCCATAAGGGGTCTTGCAGGGTAGCAGTCTCAGTGACACATTATATAATTCATAGTGAATGATTTTCAGTGGCAATAATGGCCAGTGCTCAGCTGTTATTCACTGAATAGTGCAATTCACTAGACTGTGCTAGCCAAACATCATTCCCCTACCAAAACAATACACTGTGAGGATCATGAGTAAGCACATCTTTTCTCTGCTTACAGTTGCCTCCAATAACAAAGGGGACATGAGAGCAGCTCCACCTTACACAGCGTCATGGTTTAAGCCCTGATGGCAACTGAGTGGCCACATAGCCACTCACTCACTTTCCCCCCAGCTCTGGTGGTATGGGTACAAGAATCAGTAGAAAGTAAAAACCCATGGGTTGAGATAAGAACAGTTTAATAATTGTGGTAAAAGTATAATAATCACAATAACAATAATACAATACTACTAATAATATAATTATGACCATTATGATAGATTAATAATATTTTCATTATTATAATTATTATCATGATATTAATAATAATAGGAAATAGAGGAAGGAATAAGACCCAGTACCCCCCAAAAAACCGAGTTATGCACAGTACAACTGTTTACCACCCACTGACTGATACCCAGCCCGTCCCTGTTCTGTGGTATGGAATACCCTTTTGGCCAGTTTGCGTCAGGTGTCCTGTCTCTGCTCCCTCCCAGCTTCCTGTGCCTCTCCTCACTGGTAGAGCATGAGAAACTGAACAGTCCTTGAACAGGGTAAGTACTATTGAGCAACAACTAAAACATCGGTGTGTTACCAGCATTGCTCTCAGACTACAGCTGTAACAGCACTACACCAGCTGCTAGGATGAAAATTAACTGTCCCAGCTGAAACCAAGACACAACTGAAACCAGGATACAGAGTTCAGCGGAAGGAAGACTGTAAACCCTTGTATGTGTGAGTAAGTAGGAACAAGGATTCAAATATATATGAAGCAGGCCCATTGTCACAATTCTTTCTTACACAGCTTTGAGTTTGCACACAATGAAAACAGGAAGGGCTCTGTACTACTTTCTGGGCTTAATTAGATTTAGTATCATTATGAGTTTGTAATTTTGTAGGCATATTAAATTTTAACAAGGCTGTAGCCAACTTTATGCTCGTGAAGATGTTCTCTTTATAACAAAAACCTCAAAAAAATTTCATACATTTCAAAATTAGCTGATGATAGCTTCACAAAGTCTACACTCACAATCCTTCAATATCAAAATCTAAATTTCTTAATTGCTCATATTACATTTTACTGAATCTTTGTATTTTTTTGACATTTCTGTAAGCTGTTCACAGTGTTGCAGCTCCAGAGTCTGCACCCTCTTTATGGGCAATATCAATCTTCTTTTTTATTGTAATTACTTTCTGCTCCTTGATGTCTTCTTAGTGCCTTCAGCCCTCCATCACCAGCCTACTCCTGAGGGCTTCTTCCTTCCTTGGTCTTCCAGACCCTTGTTCCTTGGAATTAGCCTACCTTCTGCTGGTATCTTTTTTCCTCTGTGTATGGAGCTGTTAAGGAAAAAGACCTTGTGAGGATGAAATAAATAGAAAACAGCCTTTCTCTTACAAATGGCCATTTAGAAAACTAGTTATTTTTCTCAATCATGTAGTAGCAGCATAGCTAGGAGTCGCGTTTTTCATGTAACGTACTTATGTTGCCCTCCACAAAGCAGCAGACAGAAAAACTGCCTTCCTGCTTCTAAGGTGAAAAGTGAAGCAGCAGAGAACAGCATATGCATGAGACAGAAAGAAGGGAGGTAATCAATTTAGCAAAAGAATCCTGCAAATCCTCTCCTAACAGATTATTATTGAAATTTACTCCTTGAAAATATGCCATAGCAGACCTGCTTTGAATCGAGTAGGACTAGAGAAACCTTTAAATGCTCTAAAGTGGTAAATCAAGTTTAATGGCCTCAAAACCAAATGTTTTCAGGTCAGAGTAGATGAGCATATAATGAAGGAAAAAAGGAAGTAACACCACACATCTGAGTTCCCAGGCAAGGTGGGTACCAAAATCTGTACAGATCTTTACTATGGGTGACACATGTCCCTTCTTCCAGGGATCAGCCTGTACTCATTTTGCTTGTGGGAAGTCATTCTGACCATCCTGAAGGTGGCATCATTTGCCAGTGTCGTGGTTCAAGCCCAGCCGGCAA
>NW_009934296.1:0-10153 GCF_000696875.1 Nestor notabilis
CGGCTCCTGCCGGGGGTAGCGGGCGCTCCGTGGTACCCGGCCCTTCCTACCCAGGCACCTAAACGGATTGAACGGGCCTTCTAGTGTGGGTATGCTGACGGCGGGTGATGCGCCGTAACTAACTGTCTGTCAGGTTGTGTTTTTCGCGAATGGAGATCTTTAAAAATGCTCGTCACCGAGTGAAACAAATGCTCTTACTCTGGTTTTCCTCCAACCTTTCCCGGTGCTGCTACGCTGGGCTGGAAGTGAAACATTCAGGGCAGTATTCAAGCCCTGAGGAACTTCCTTTGAATTCCATGATCACACCAACTCTGCATGTTGTATAATTAGTCGGTTTTCCAGGATAACCGCAGGATTTGCCATTTCTGCCACTGGGCTGACCATTTTGCTGCAGCTGAGGTCACGTTCTGGTCTGTGTCCTTGCCTCAAGATGCCACTTATTTCTAATTTTCCCCAACCAGAAAAGTTATTTAATGATCTTGCAGCAAATTCAGAGCACAAAGGGATGGAAAATCAGGATTGACGTATTGTTTATGCCCACAAAGTGAGGAAAATCTGTAGCTTAGGCTGGCAAATTCTCACGAACAATGAAGTGATGATGGACCAGGACACGTATTAGTCTCATGTTCATGGGCATTACTTAAGACATTGCTGAGTAATGTTTCTGCAGCTTTAACAAACACTGCCTCTAGAAGCCAGCCTGGAAACTGCAGCCAGCCTTTGTGCTAGCAGATTGAACATGGTGCCGAGTTCAACTGATGGGGATAACCCAGTGCAGGTACCCTTCAAAACAACGTAGCCACATTCAAACTGCTGACGGAGAATACTCCTGTGCTTATTCTCAAACTGTGGAGTTTGCTTTTCGGTCTGACCCAAACATCTGCCAAGGGACCAGCTAAACAGTTTAACAGGACAGAAAATCAGTCCCACTCTCCAGGGCTGCTCTATAGTTTTCCAGGAAAAAACCAAGCAACCGGTATCTTTTAATGTATTTATCTTATTCTAATATATTTAACCCAAAGCAACTTTATGTCTTTATATATACACACATATAAAGCAACTTTAACTCCAAGCTATGTTTTTCAAATAGCCAGTGCTCATCCCTGCACAGGTTCTTCCCTTCTCCACCTGGCTGCTACCTGAGTTGCTCAGGAGTAGGAGTGCCTCTGCCAAAAGCCACCTGGTAGTGCAGGAAGGCAAAGCTTCTTCACTTTGACCAGTGTGTTAGTACCCAAGAGGTCTCACTCAGAGTGGCAGCACATCGTCCAGGGCAGGTCAAGGAGTAAGGTAAGAGCTGGCACATTTGCTTTGTACAGAGTGCTGTACCCGGCCTGGACCGGAGGGGGAGAAGCGTGACAATGCTGAGGAGCACTGCAGAAACCATCAGTGCTTTTCGTTTTAATTTCAACTAATGTTTTAGGGCTTGGCACGTAAGCCCTCACCTTTCAAAACCATGGTATGCAGTTCGTTGTCCATCGCTGTTTCTTCTACTGAACCGTGTCCTGCTGATTTTTAACAGGTTAGCAGTTGTGTCTATATCTGCTATTTTGCTTTTTGTGTGTGTTTTACTGCTGTTTTTTAACTCTGATGCTGAACACTGATCCTCAAGTTGTCTGTAATTAAGTGAAAACCTACCCCATTTGGTTGGTTGGTTCGTATTTCGGTTAGCTATTTACATTACCATTATTGCAAAAAGTCATATGATTACTTCAGCAGAAACTAAGAAGCAAAATCAACATCTATAGTCTAGACCCAAATGTATCTTACAGTGCAAAACCTTACGAGGGGTTTGTCAGCCCTTTCACACAAAAATAATTTTCCTGGCAACAAAACATCAGACAAAGAAGTTAAAAGATAAGCATCTTGGGGGGAAAATCTCCGATTTTCATAACCCAAACTTTCTTACTGATGCATTTATTGAAACCTATAGATGGTAATATTTTCCACAATAGCATTTTGGTTACTTTTTTATACATGTATTTTCACCACTTCCACGGAAACATTACCAGTAGGGTCTGATTTTTTAAGTATTTTTTTAAGAGAATCATCAACATTGCAACAACCCACCTCACAAATGTTTTAAAACAACATCCATATGGTCACCTGTCAAACTGTCCCCATCATCCCATCCAAACACTGTCCAAATTAGCATACTCCAAACTGTTCTGCTACTTAATTAACAAAAACCAAAATCCGTATTTGCATTAAATATGTATCAGTACACAGCTTCTCTTCCCGCCTTTGTTATACTAACTACTAGAGTGCCCAGAGCCTGGCTATTCTCTACTTGCATAATTACAACTGCTAATAAAAGGGTAAATACAGCAATACCGACACCAGCATCCAGTCTGTCTTTCAAGCTGCTGCATTCATCCATCATTTTGAGGATGTTTGGATCTCTGTGGATGCAGGATTAGCACAAAATGTCCTTTCCTTGCTTCCGGCTCCCCTTCAGCTTTTATTTATCATTTACCCATAATCTTATTTACTGCATGTATCATCAGCTTGACTGAATTCTCATGTAACTTGTTCTTAATATATATTGCCTTCATAACTTGCTTTCTTCGTGTTTTCACCTCTTAAAATATTCTTCTTGAATACTTTTTTTAACTCTTATTTATTCAAAGTATTTCTTCATAGATTTTTTTCCATTATTTAACTCAATTCCTTTACTGATCTGTTTTGAGGTTGGGTTTTAGTTTGGGTTTTTTTTCCAGAAGTCTTGACAGGTTTACACTTGCACTGTATTTGTGTCATTCTAGCTCAGTTTCTCTTTGTATGTCTGTTTTGTAGTCCTCTGCTTCATGCTTGTTATTACTTCTGTAAATGTTTGCCATCCAGGTTATACTGAGATTTTTTTTTCCAACCATAATGCACAGATACCTCTATACTTACTATAAATAGCAATGTAAATGTTCTGAGCTGGCCTTTAAATTCCTGCAGGCTCTGAAGTGAGTAAAGCATGAATCATGCAGTGAAGAGAGGTTCAGGGGGCTATTTTAGTCTGAATACACTTTCAGTTTCTCAGTGTTAATTTATTTAAGTGGGGACTGATGATGGTCACATCCCTTGTGACACTCTAAGTCTCTCTGGCTCCACTCATACAGGGCTTTCAAATCTTGGATTTATTTTGCAAGTCTCCTCTCCAAGATTTTAGTGCACAGGCAGAGGAAACCTAGGCACATCTTCACAATCTGCTTAAATTTATCCTGACAGGTAGGTCTGTCATACAGCTGTGCCTCTCACTGCATACATCTTCTTCAGTATATTTAGGCTGCTGACTGCATCCTTATTCTGTCCCATATTTTCAATCCCTTAGCATCATATTTTCAGGCTACATATCAAGGAATAATCTGCCTTGACCTTGTGCTAGGCTTCTCCAAAGGGATACCACTCTTGTACTCTGTTATAAAATGTTCCATGTGCTTCATATAATTTTGCCCACCATGCTGGGGCTTGAGAGGGGGTTGACCTGTTTTGGGGGCTTTTTTTCTTCTCTTGTTAATCTTCCTCTGATAGCTTTCGGTTATTCAGTCAGCAACAGATGGCTTGAAGCATCAAAGATAGATAAGAGTACTTGCAAATCTGAGAAATTAGAGCCCGGGTAAGGGGAGAGAGATTCAAGTATCTTCCATGGGAAAGAAAAGCAGAACTCGGCCTCTTTTGTGTGTGCAGCAGCAGCAACCAGACAGTTAACACAAACATCCTGGCCCAGCAGCGTAAATACAGCTGGAGCTCAGCCACTGCTCCATCGTCTCCAAACAAACAGATGGGAAGGTTTGAGCTACCGAGCTTCAGGACTGAGAAAGTAGAATTCGTTTGTAGACTTAATGTATTCTGCTGCACAAGAACATCCCTCTTTTTCCTAGTACATGCATCTTTATCATATTTAAACTGTGAGCTTCTGAAACATGCAAAGAAGTTTTCCAGTCTATGTGTGTAGATACTGATACATATAACATTTAAGTTTGGCTGCATTTCTAATACTCTCTTGGGATTAACTGAGCAGTAAAGAATAAGATCCTCTCTTACCAAGTAATCTGTAGGTAATTGAAAGATCTCTTTAACCCCCAAATTATTGCTATCCAACATAAAAACTAGACATAGCTATGTATGTAGGATTTCTATCCTTTTTTATTTTTTAATCACATAAAGAATTAATTGTTAGGATTCAGAATAATGCAAAAAAGGTTTAAAATATTTCTTTTACCAGTTAAATCTCTTATTGCCTGATTTTTTTTTAAATATTATTTTGTATCCAGTAAAAGAAACCCACTTCAGCTTTAGTATTTTATTCAGCCTTTTTGGTGTTTATTTAGGGCTATTGAATAATGCATACTTAGCCATGCAGGTTTCCTTTTTAAGCCCATGACTTGATTGTGAAAAAATGTCTGTTCAGTACTGACAGATACTGAGTTTTCAAATACCCAGTTGCTGTGTAAAACAGCCTACAAAATTCCAACCTAAATGGAAGGGGTCAGCCACCTTCCAGTTGCTAATTAATCTCTGTGTTAGACTTACTCAGAGCACTTCCACCATTACAAGTGAAAACCCCCAAAATAAACATCAGGGTGGGATCCAGCCTGCCTAATCTAGCCACCTTTTAAGCTTTTCATTTAAAGAGAATAGTTTCCAACAGAACAACTGGAACGAGGTAGATATCCTGCTGGCTTCTGAAAGGACATCCAGCCTGCCTAAATTTAGGTGCCTTGGTAGCTGATTTATTTTCCATTTGTTTACCTCAGGTTTGGTGTGAGATTTTTTTGATTGTTTTCTGGGTTAGGGTTTTGTTGTGTTTTTCAAATGTAAGTGATGCACAGGAGTGGAAACTTAAGTACTTTTGCAAGACAGGGGAAAAAGAGTCTCCCTTGTACTTAATACTGGGTCCTGCTTCCCATTATGAATTGATACCAGCATAAGGAGTTAGAGGTAACTCCTACATTCCTTATGCAAGCAAAATTCCAAACTAATTGGAAGTTGCATAAGACATATGAGATGAAGATGATTAACATACTAGCTAATTCTTGAGCCACCTTCATACTAGGAACTATATTTATTAGTTATTAGTATTAGTTTGTTCTTAGTATTTTGTCTTTATCTTCCTTTAGTCTTGTTTTAGCATTTCCTTTGGCTGAGGCTTTGTGGAAGTTGAGCTAAAGAAGCAACACCGACTAGCTTATCAAAAAGTAAGGTGAAAAGTTTAAATAAAGGCTCCTCGCCTTTAAGTCTTGTCTAAAACTGCATTGGTTTCACTGGAAGCAAAATGTAGCTTCAGAATGTAAAACCCCAGCCCCATTGTCCAGCACTGTCGACATCAGTTCTTACTGTAACACCCCTTAAAATTCAGACCTTGTTCATAAAACTGTTGACTTATTTTCACACCACAGAGCTAGAGTAACTACTAGCACCAGTACCTTGGCAGTCTTTCTTCAGGTCACCTATGTGAATATGTAGAAATTTGGTACACACATTATTATTTTGAAAACTACATGGTACCTTTGCATAACAAATTCCAGAAGCTGAGATTCATCCTAATAACTTTTAAATAACCTTTAAAATTGCTTACAATGTAGCTACACTGAGCAGAAGAGATTCCTATGTTTATACTTCCAGTTAGGAAACCAAGATTATCAATTGCACAGCTATTAGCAACATCCTGCTTTCAAAACCACAAGATTATTAGATATATTGAGGAAATAACATTTTTCTAACAAATCTGGTAAATGGCAAGTTAAATGGCAAGGATGGATCACAATGAATCTAAATGAATGCAGCTGGTATAGCTTACTGTCATATTTTAGATGGTGGTTATGCATTACCAAAAGAAAAAAAAGGCAGCAGCATTATATTTTCTAGCATCTAGTGTCCCAAATGCCTTCAAAAGTGACTGTGTTCTCTTTATACATATTTAGTTTTTATGGACCCATTACTTACATGGGTATCTGCATGGTACTGCACACTTCAGTGCCTGCAGTTTTGCCTTTTCAATGAAGTGTATGCAGTTAAATATGAGTACAAATCATGCCAGATATGTAATTATATATTGAGTGTTGAGTACATGTGGAGGTGTTGAGTGCCTCACCAATTCCTGATGAATATTATAATCTCTGCAATAACTTGATATTCCGTGCTAGTGGAAGAATGTTCTTCCAAGCTCTTCTAGACCAGACTTTAGGCAAAAGTAGACTGAAAGTAGAACAAAGCAAAGGTCGGTCAAGCAGGTACAGTGGTTACAATGGCAGTCCTCATGACTGAAAATCACTGCTGGCATTTCTCCTTGCTCTTCTTCCTGTTCTCTGGCAGCCTGCATATTCTCCCAATTCCTCCCTCTCTTGATTGCATAGTATAGAGTGCACACACTCGTCTGCCTTCACCTTGCGAGGAAAACTGCCAAGTGATGGGCACACACAGGGCAAAACTCTATATGGTGTACAAATAGGTAATACATAACAATAATATATTTGTTAGTAGAAAAAGCTAAATATACCAGACAAGTAACAAAAGAAAAACTACACTTGGTTTTGATGTAGAAGTTCAATTAGTTGAATATTAATGGCATAAGAAGGACAATAAGAAAACCAGATGACTGGAAATGTGCTTTTCTGTGGCAGTAACTCATAGGTTTAAAATTCCACTGTATCATCTTTCAGGAACCTTTTGCACAGAGGCGAATAGAAGATTTCCTACCACAAAACACAGTTTTATGGCAGCAGCATCACTGCCAGTAGCCCTTTGGTGGCAAGTGGTGAGCAGGCACCTGTGTTACTGCCTGCACAGATCACCCAGCTCCAAATATGTGGACACTTGCAAGCAGCAGTAATTCAGTAGTTGGAGGAATAGTAGTAACCCCATCCCCAGCCAGCCAGGTGTCCTGGATAGCACCACCATAGTTCACTTCCCCTCACTCGCAGCCCTCTAGCCAACCCTATTTCTTCCCGCACTTCTCTTCACCAGCACCAGACTTACAAACCTGCTTATTCTACATCTCCAGGCACTCCCTGTTCAGCAGATGAAGCAATTTAGACCCCGTTCTTCATTCTGGCTCCATCTCAGCCTTGCCATCCAAGAGCATCTGGGGAAGAGAAGCAGAGTTCCCACCTCCAGCCCTCTCCCCCTACAAATGTAGGCACAGGTCAAGTAGGCAACAGTGGCACGGCTGCACCTTCCTGGTGCAGTCTCCTGACAGGACTGAAATTCAAAGGAACACATCAAAGAACTTTATTGAAAATTTAGTGATGTGAAGTATAAAAAGAAGAGGGAGGAGGTAATGACATTCTAGATATTAACAGATTATTGGCTTCAGAGGCAAAAGACTAGCATAACTCCCCACTTCATTTGTCCTTCTGCACAGTGTTTTACTTCTATGATTTTCATTGAGCATTTATTTTCCTCAGAGCCTGGTATAATAATACTTCCATTCACTTATAAGGTTCCTGTCTCCCTCAGTAAGCTGAAGTTGCACTCATTAACTTTCTTTTTTAATGTTGCTATGACAGACTCTTCAAAGTTCAAGTATAGTAGCCTGAATATAGATGAGTTTTCAGGAGCAGCCAAAGGAAATGTCAGGAACTCATTCTCCCAGACATTTCTGAACTTTGAAAAGACTGAAAAGAAATGCCTGGCTGAGACTTTGCAAAACAAACCAAATTTTTTGTTACTTTGGTTTTGCTGTTGGGACACTCTCATAGCTGGTTTGTCAGCCTCAGTTTTACTTTGAGATACGGTCTTTTCCCTGCTGCATAGGACTAAGAAGTCAGTAGCCTAGAATCTTCAGATATCTGTAAAAACTCCTTTAAAAATGAGATAGCTCTGGAAATTCAACAGTACGATTTCTCTATTGTTTTTGTGATTGACAGATCATGTTCCATCAGTCACAACTGTCTATTTTAAAATAAATTGTGGTCTACTGATGATGGGTAGACTGTGAGGTGCTTGCTGGCAGCCTACAGAAAGAGACTTGTCATACAATTAGAAAAAACAGAATATGCTCTATGATTTACTTTTTCTCCTTTGTTCTTAATAGATTTTAGAGCCAGAGGAAATATATTTAAACTGCCTGAAAATGACAGGCCACAGAATTACTTCCATTGCATGGATCTACACAACTTAAATGGTTTAGGAAAGAGTTTAGGATCTTGGAATCTTTCAGTTAAATTCAAATTTTCTGTAGCAAACTTGAAGTAAAAGCGAGATCTGGTGGTACCAAACTTAGTAAAGCTGTGGTCACAAGAACATGGAACTTACCACATACCTGAAATTTGCAGCAAGACATTGCAAACAGTCCTTCAGATCAATAATTATTTATTCAAATATGACAGCAAGACTGGGGCTGGTAGAGACCACTGTTTATTTTCTTATATTTACCCAAAGTAGGGATTTTTCCCTGTAGTTTGGCTGTAACATCTTATGAAATCAAGTTTTGTCGTTTTGTTGCTTTTAACTAAGGGTAGCCTTACATAAGTACAAACTGCTTTCCTCTCTGCTTGCAACAGAAATAGAGAGACATAAAGAGGGTGGCCTGGTAGACACAGACGCAGAATATTTACACTGTGATCTGTACAAAGAAGTTCTAAAGTTGTCTGTATGTTTCCCAGATGTGTTTTTTCCTTTTATTGGTGCTAGTTAGTTCCAAAGTTCTTGCCTTATTTTCCTCCTTATGGGCGTGGACATAGATTTTGGTTTTATGTCTACACTGACATCATCTCAGCCTGACAGTACATTATGGGAAACTGGAAGATTTATTGGCAGAAGAGAGCCTGTTGGAAAGCAAGCTGGGTAGTGGTAATTGGGGAATGAGTCAGTGTCTGGAGTCCAGCTGTGCTTGCTACACAAGCCTGACTAGAGCCGAGTCACTGAGATTTATTCAGCTATCTGAAACTGGCTTTTAAAATAAATAAATAAATAAATAAACCTGATGTATACTGGATACATTTTTAGCTGAGGACATTTGTATAAATGCAGCGAATTATCTTTCTCCCTTCCTACTGTTAGCATTGCAATGGAGTGTAGGAGCCATCTTTTGGAGAAGCAATATATTATACACGCATAAACTAGCATGTCTGAAAGATGTCCTGGCACCAGCATCTCAAAATACACCAATATAGTTTGATATGCCGTAAGTTCTGTGACTAATACTGTAAAAACCTACATCCTGACCCTGTGAGGCAAAGCACTGCTATTTCTTATTGAAGGCATTTCCAGTGGTTGAAGCCTAGGAAGCATAACACCAACTCCTGGTTGGTAGTGTTTTGACTAGGGAGTTGAATTATGAGGCTTGCTGGATCAACATCCCAAAAATTGAAGTTGTAACTTTTGAACAATACATTATTTTAAGGAAAAAGGTATTTAAATGTCTTTAGAGAATATCAACAAGTTATATACTGAATTGGAAACAAATTTTATAAAACTAAGGTCTTACAAATCCAATATTTTATCTGCTGTGGTGTAAAGAAGATCTCCTTGACACATCTGAGACTTGGTGTAATTTCCAAACTCTCTATGGCATTAGAAATACAGCAGTTATTCTGTGATTAGGAGAACACATAAAATTTGGCTTTTTATGGATCACCACCTTTTCTTTCCGTTGGCATGCCTACAACCCTCAATTTCATGCACAACAGCCTCACCCTCTTCCCCATTATTGTTGTCTTGGTCCTTCTTTCCTTCCTTACTGCCAGAAGAAGACAGTACACGTACTGAGCATAGCCTGGACACTAATTACCTACGTTGTGGCTATCAAAAGTGACAGATGATTTCTGCTGTCTTGCCTCTGATGAACACACTCATTTAGCTCAGTCTCTTTTGTTTACTTAGTTGCCAATTTTCAGACAAAACACTGAATGTTTACCATCTTTGAGATTTTTGTTTGTCTGTATTATTAGGTTTCTATTATATTATTTGGAATCTACTTTTATTAGGGAATCATTCACCACCATTTCCTGCTGCCAACTCAAATAGAGAATTCTTCTTCTGCAGCTGGATTAGCAACTGTCTGCAAAGGCACTCAGCAGAGATCAGCTGTGTGGACAGTATTTGCTTCTCGAATAGTGAGTCCCTGTCTTCACCACAAAATGTCTCATGGAATGGGAACAACACTGGTAGGTGTTACGGTGCCCATCTTGCAAACTTTCAGCACATTTTCTCTAATACGGAA